>NC_138768.1:25553135-25820635 GCF_965119305.1 Pelophylax lessonae | reverse complement strand
AAAATTGTGTTACTTGAGCAAAAACATGCACCTCTAACCATAAACATGTTGGTATTGTGAATAGTGGAAAGGGCTGAGAAGAGCTGGCAGGTGTTTATTTGTGTCTATGCCACCTGTGTAGTCATTGATAACATGAACGGCTGCTTGGTATCTTATGGTGTTGTAATTTTCCAGAACGTGAACATCTTGGAATCATGGCATGTACCATGAGAAGCCTGTGGTGATGGGCTGTCTGGCGTCACAGGTGTGTATTCAAATGTTTACATTAATGATTTCTGGTTTGTGTAAGTTGGCAGAAAATGTGTTATTTCACTCGTGATGTCGAAATTAAATGAAGTTCAGAATGAAGCAAACAGGCATTAAGATGTGATTTTCATAATGAAATGTCTTATCCTTTGTTTTATTTTTCCAGGAGTGGTACTGCTTGCGGTTGTAGGTGGTAGAAACCCACCTTGATGGACTCCAATCATCTTCTTTTGTGGTCAGTGGATATTTGGTAAGGCACATGGCCAAAAGCAGCATCGATGACCAACATGAACACCCTGGAACTTCCAAAGTGGCTTGGAAGCTGACCAGCAACCTGGCCATGCCTGTCCCCTATGAGCTGGTAGAGGTGCAGAATGGATTCTGAACTCTGCATGAAGTTGTGGAAGACATCAGAATCCCGTAGCCATGGAGCAAAGATCGTGGGCTGGCGCTGTAAAGGCACACAGACTGGAGAGTGACAATATTATCTTGCTGCATCCCTCCTTATGCTGTCATTCTAGAATAAATAAAGACTAGAATTGAACATGTGTTTTTTGTTTTGTGTGGGTGCCTACAGACAAAAGGGCCATACACACTGTAAGATTTAGAGAAGACTTTATCCTTCAGATTGACATTTTCTATGTAGTGCAAGGGCCTGCCTGATTGCATCCAAATTGAAAGTGTTGAGGTTTGACCTCATATTATATGGTTTGGTTAAGTCTACAGGAAAAAGTCTTGAAAAATTCTTAGTGTATGGCCCATTAAGCTGCCAAGGCCGGAGCTTTGCACTTTGCATGCTGCTTGTACTGGTGATGTGAGGGGTTGTAATGTAGAGTAGGGATGTGACAGTGTTGTGTTGAGGTGTGAGGCAAATGTAGTGTTGGACTATGAGGGTCTGTGTTGTTGAAATATGGAGAGAGTCCAATATCAGACACCTATGTTTATTGGTCAAGAAATTGTAAGAACCATGGTAAATATGTAAAGAATTGCATCTCGAGAAAACTAGGACCACACTCATAAAATCAAAATTGTGTTGTTTCCATTAATGTGCTTGAAATTTGGGTGGGACACCCCCCCCCCCCCTCCACCCCCCCCCCCAAATTCAAGATAGTTTAAAAAAACTGTTAAAAAAATGAGAGCGAAAAGAGATCCCAAGTGTAGTGATTGTTGGGATCTGAACCCATGACGTTGTTAACTGCAGTGAAGTTGCAAAGCACTTAGCTATTGTGCAGAATAAAGCTGTATGGTGGAAAAAAAGGAGTGTGTTAAGGCTAAAAAGCACATATAGCTAAAGTACTAAACATTGTATGGAATCTGGGAAGAAGACCATGGTAAAATTGTGAGGTTTCATCTTGCCCTGAAGTAGTGTAGGGGTTTGGTCACTTGCCTTTGGTACTTTCAATCATAAGATCGATTCGACACACAGACAAGATCATAAAACCACTTAAAATGCTGTAAGTTTGCAAGCGCTTCTGAGTGTACCATTATTTAGCAATATATATGATGTAATCCGTTACATTTTAGAAATATAAACAAAAAAAGAAAATAAAAAACTTAGGTGGAGATGGTAAGCCTCGAACCTACAGCAGAGGGAGATGAATTACAGACGTGATGTGTGCACTAATCCACTAGCCCACATCGCTATGTGAAACTGCTATAAGCACGAAGACATAAGTTTGCGAATTTGCGAAGCCGCGATCGTAAGTGAATACCGCTGACGGCGGAATTCATTATTGCTGTTTCACTAGCCAATTCGCTGCAGCGCCAGTTAATTGATTTGAAAGCGGCGAAACTGAAACACGTCATAGATGTTTGAAGCTGCAGTTTCTTTAAATCCGGCCCCCCGTATCTTACACGTACAAACACAGACTAGGCCCGATTAAATTTTTTTCTACCCTAAAGGGGGGATGAGGAAGAGGAGTAGGAGGAGTTGGGAACAGGAGGCAAACTGAAGCGCCCTGCAATCCTTGGCGGGGGAAGGAGATGCGCCAAACTAATTTAAAAGGTGTATCTCACACGTACCGATACAGACTATGCCGTAATTTAATTTTTTGCACTCCAAAAGGGTGTATATTGAATAGCGGAATAGGAAAAATTTTATAATACGGTGTATCTCACACGTACAAACACAGACTAGGCCCCGTTTACAATTTTTTGTACCTTAAAGGCAGGATGAGGAAGAGGAGTAGGAGGAGTTGGGAACAGGAGGCAAACTGAAGCGCCCTGCAATCCTTGGCGGGGGAAGGAGATGCGCCAAACAAATTTAAAAGGTGTATCTCACACGTACTGATACAGACTATGCCGTAATTTAATTTTTTACACTCCAAAAGGGTGTCTATTGAATAGCGGAATAGGAAAAATTTTATAATACGGTGTATCTCACACGTACAAACACAGACTAGGCCCCGCCGATTATAATTTTTTGTACCCTAAAGGCAGGATGAGGAAGAGGAGTAGGAGGAGCAGGCAGGAGGCAGACTGAAGCACCCTCAAAACCTCGGCAGTATGAGATGCGCCTCAAAAATTGGAAAGGTGTATCTCACACGTACCGACACAGACTATCCCGCAATTTAATTGATCCCCAAAGGGTTTTATTGAATAGCGGAATAGGAAATATGATCAAAAAAAGTGTATGTATCTCACACGTACACAACCACACTAGGCCCCAATTACTATTGTTTGTACCCCTAAAAGGATGGATGAGGAGTAGGAGGAGTATGGAACAGGCAGCACCCTCAAATCTTCAGAAGTATGAGATGAACCTCAAAAACTTGGAAAGGTGTATCTCACACGTACCGACACAGACTATCCCGCAATTTAATTGATCCCCAAAGGGTTTTATTGAATAGCGGAATAGGAAATATGATCAAAAAAAGTGTATGTATCTCACACGTACACAACCACACTAGGCCCCAATTACTATTGTTTGTACCCCTAAAAGGATGGATGAGGAGTAGGAGGAGTATGGAACAGGCAGCACCCTCAAATCTTCAGAAGTATGAGATGAACCCCAAAAACTTGGAAAGGTTGATCTCACACGTACCGACACAGACTATCCCGCAATTTATTTGATCCCCAAAGGGTTTTATTGAATAGCGGAATAGGAAATATGATCAAAAAAAGTGTATGTATCTCACACGTACACAACCACACTAGGCCCCAATTACTATTGTTTGTACCCCTAAAAAGATGGATGAGGAGTAGGAGGAGTATGGAACAGGCAGCACCCTCAAATCTTCAGAAGTATGAGATGAACCCCAAAAACTTGGAAAGGTTGATCTCACACGTACCGACACAGACAATCCCGCAATTTAATTGATCCCCAAAGGGTTTAATTGAATAGCGGAATAGGAAATATGATCAAAAAAAGTGTATGTATCTCACACGTACACAACCACACTAGGCCCCAATTACTATTGTTTGTACCCCTAAAAGGATGGATGAGGAGTAGGAGGAGTATGGAACAGGCAGCACCCTCAAATCTTCAGAAGTATGAGATGAACCCCAAAAACTTGGAAAGGTTGATCTCACACGTACCGACACAGACTATCCCGCAATTTAATTGATCCTCAAAGGGTTTTATTGAATAGCGGAATAGGAAATATGATCAAAAAAAGTGTATGTATCTCACACGTACACAACCACACTAGGCCCCAATTACTATTGTTTGTACCCCTAAAAGGATGGATGAGGAGTAGGAGGAGTATGGAACAGGCAGCACCCTCAAATCTTCAGAAGTATGAGATTGTGTTCACTGTACCCCACAAAGATTGTGTTCACTGCACCCCAAAATGATTTTGTTCACTGCACCCCAAAAAGATTGTGTTCACTGCCCCTCACAAAGATTGTGTTCACTGTACCCCACAAAGATTGTGTTCACTGCACCCCAAAAGGATTTTGTTCACTGCACCCCACAAAGATTGTGTTTACTGTACCCCACAAAGATTTTGTTCACTGCACCCCAAAAAGATTGTGTTCACTGCACCCCACAAAGATTGTGTTCACTGCACCCCACAAAGATTGTGTTCACTGTAACCCACAAAGATTGTGTTCACTGCACCCCAAAATGATTTTTTTCACTGCACCCCACAAAGATTGTGTTCACTGCACCCCACAAAGATTGTGTTCACTGTACCCCACAAAGATTGTGTTCACTGCACCCCAAAATGATTTTGTTCACTGCACCCCACAAAGATTGTGTTCACTGCACCCCACAAAGATTGTGTTCACTGCACCCCAAAAGGATTTTGTTCACTGCACCCCACAAAGATTGTGTTCACTGCACCCCAAAAGGATTTTGTTCACTGCACCCCACAAAGATTGTGTTCACTGTACCCCACAAAGATTGTGTTCACTGCACCCCAAAAGGATTTTGTTCACTGCACCCCACAAAGATTGTGTTCACTGTACCCCACAAAGATTGTGTTCACTGCACCCCAAAAGGATTTTGTTCACTGCACCCCACAAAGATTGTGTTCACTGTACCCCACAAAGATTGTGTTCACTGCACCCCACAAAGATTGTGTTCACTGCACCCCAAAAGGATTTTGTTCACTGCACCCCACAAAGATTGTGTTCACTGCACCCCACAAACATTGTGTTCACTGCACCCCAAAAGGATTTTGTTCACTGCACCCCAAAAGGATTTTGTTCACTGCACCCCACAAAGATTGTGTTCACTGTACCCCACAAAGATTGTGTTCACTGCACCCCAAAAAGATTGTGTTCACTGCACCCCACAAAGATTGTGTTCACTGCACCCCAAAAGGATTGTGTTCACTGCACCCCACAAAGATTGTGTTCACTGCACCCCAAAAGGATTTTGTTCACTGCACCCCACAAAGATTGTGTTCACTGCACCCCACAAAGATTGTGTTCACTGCACCACAAAAAGATTGTGTTCACTGCACCCCAAAAAGATTGTGTTCAATGCAGCCCACACACAGCAAAATGGATGTGGATCACTGACACCTGCCTATCTCCTATCCCACACCACACAGCAATATCGATTGTAGTTTGTAGAACACACTTTCCCTAAAAATCAGCAAACTCTATCCTTAACAGGATTGATAAGAGATCGTAGATCGGGACTGCACCCCACCCCACACAGCAATATCGATTGTAGTTTGTAGAACGCACTTTCCCTAAAAATCAGCAGACTCTATCCCTAACAGGATTTATAAGAGTTTGTAGATCAGGACTAAGTGCAGACCCCACCCCACACAGCAATATCGATTGTAGTTTGTAGAACCCACTTTCCCAAAAAATCAGCAGCAGCCTCTCCCTAAAATGCCTACAACTCGCCCTGCCTAAAACACTCCGACCTGTCCCTCAATTCTATCTGGACACAAATGTTTTTTTCCTGCCTGTCTTTCCCTAATCAGCAGCCAGCACGTTGATGTGTGCTCTCTACCTGATCTAAGCAGCAGAATGACGCCGCTGCGGCGCTGCCTCGAACTTATAAAGACTTGGTCACATGCTTCAGACGGCCAATCACAGCTACTGATACATTTGCAGGCATGGCTGGGATGGCTTAGGCACACCAGTTAAACGCTTGTTGATTGGCTGTTGAAAGCCCGCCATGAAAAGCGCGCCAAAGCATGCAAAACCCGGAAATAAAACGACCGAACACGGATTTTTACCCGAATATACAGTAAAGTGTCCGTGTCCGTGTTCGGGTAACAAAAATCCAATTATTCGGTACGAACACAAATAATACAGTCTGTGTTCGCTCAACACTAGTCCCAACATGTATTGCTGCCATGTTTCCTAATACCACCCATCTCTTTTTTTCGGGGTTGTAGCGCATGGGGGGATTATTTACATACTTGGTGGTCTTGCCCCAAGCTTAGATCTTTTTGGAACAAATTGTTTCAGATCATTCGCAAAGTAATTGACCAACCTATACAGAAATCACCGCTAATTGCACTGCTTCATGACCCTAAGCTTCCCAAACCCGCCCACACACTTTTACACTTTATTCTATTAGGAGCCAAAATTACTATAGCCAGAGCATGGAAAACACCTAGGGTTTCCGTTCGAGAATCCAAACTCAAAATTTCTTGGATTATGTCACAAGAAAAGCTCTCTAGTATCATTAATGACACTGTCCCTAAATTTGAGGCTGTTTGGGAACCTTGGGCCAAATATGTGCAAATATCTATTTAAATCCTGTGTTGGACTGGTTGACTCTTTCCTTCTTACTCTCTTTCTACTCTTTCCCCACTTCAGCCATCTGTGCCTGCTCTCCTCCTCTTTTTCTCTTTGTCTCTTCTCCCTTCTGTTCCCCCTTATACGTCCTTCATCCACTCTTGCAAACTTCGGACTGGTCCTCGGGGAGTGGTCTGGTTGGACCCGTATGTATTGCCACCCTTGGGGGGGCACGGTGTCCTTCTCCATTCCTCCTCCTGGGGACTATTCCTACATTCATTGTTGGTTTTCATCATCTAGCAAGTGTTTGGTCCTCACCTTTTGCCACATTGGGCATTGTCATGTTCCCTATCCCTTTTACATCTCTGTTTATTAGGATGATGCTTGTTTACTTGCCGCTGTTGTTTATACTGCCATTCTTATACATGTGGGTATACCCCCCTTTGACAGTTTTTTTCTCTGAACTCCAGTTATACGCATCACTGTGCCTAATATGCCAGTTATGTTCTTGTTCTTTTTCTTTTCATTTTGTACTGCAAATTTCTTCAATAAAAAAAATATTGAAAGTAAAAAACAAAAAAACACCAATTCTGAACCAGACCCTTTGCACCTAGTAGAAATTTTATGGAGAGCCCCACAAAAATCCATGCCAGCCCTTTATCTGAGCATTGCAGGCAGTAAAAGGGGTGATGAACATGCATCTCTCCTCTGAACCATACCAGGCTGCATGCCCTCAATGGGGGGGGGGGGATACATCTCCAGGAGGGATCCCCCTGGCAAAGCACCTCATCCTCATATTAGTGAGGACAAGGGCTTTTTTCTCCCTCTCCCACCATCTTGGGGACCAGATTGATGGGTCTGTGGCTGAATCAGTAATGGGCACAGAGCTTCACTTTGACTCAGATGCCAGCAAGGCGGAGGTGAGGTACTGGTATGAGCTGGCATTATCAAGGATGAGCTAGTTGGGCCTTTTTGGGTTGAAGCTGGACTTAAAATCAACTCCCAAACCTACTGCCAATTTTTAGAAGACACTTTGGTCAAGGAGTGGCACAGGAAAAAGTTTGCATCTTTCAAGAAGACCATGATATTCATGCAAGCCAATCCTCCATCACATGTATCAAAGTACTCCACAGCCAGTAAAGGCCTTAAAGATGAAAGAATAATGACATGGCTCCCTCGAAACTCTATTGAGAACTTGTGGACCCTTCTTAAACAGAAAGGAAAACAGTAAACCTCTCTAAACAGTGTCTGGGAGGCTGTGGTTGCTGCTGCACAAAAAGTTGTTTGTTGAAACAGATCAAGAAACTGACAGACTCCATGAATGGAAGGCTTATGACTGATATTGAAAAGAAGGGTGGATTTATTGGTCACTGATTTTTTTTTTTTTTTTAATGTCAGAAATGTTTATTTGTAGGGTTGTTTGTTTATTATTCTCTATACCTGATGAAAAAAAACATGTGAGATGGGAAAAAAATAGTTTTTCATTTAGTTGCGTTATATTTCTGCACACTAATAGTTGCCCAATAATTGTGCACACACAGATATTCTCTTAAGAGAGACAACATTTCCTTTTACTTTCATAAATATTGAGGTTTGAGATTTATTAATATGTTGTATTGACCGAGAGCACTTTAGTTGCTCAATATTGAATTTAATCTTCAAAAATACAACTTGCCTAACAATTATGCACACAGTGTAGTGATAGTTTAGTGTGAACATTCATTTATTCTCTAGTGTCAATTTAGAGTGAATCTAGTGATAGTTCAATGTGAGTGTAGTGTGACCATTTATTTTTACTTTAGTGTCAGTTTATTTTGTCAAGGCAGGTTTATCTCAGTATATTTCAGTGAGTTAGTGCATGTTTATCTCAGTATATTTCAGTTCATTACTGTACGTTTAACACAGTATATTTTAGTGTGTTACTGCACGTTTATTGCAGTGTATTTCAGTGTGTTACTGCATGTTTAACACCGTATATTTCAGTGTATTACTTCACGTTTAACGCAGTATATTTCAGTGTGTTACTGCATGTTTAACGCGGTATATTTCAGTGCATTACAGCACATTTACGCAGTATATTTGAATATGTTACTGCACATTTAACACAGTATATTTCTGTGCATTACTGCACATTAAATGCAGTATATTTCAGTGCAGTATATTTCATTGCATTACTGCAAATTAATGCAGCATATTTCAGTGCCTTACTACATGTTTAACACAGTATATTTCAGTGCCTTACTGCACGTTTAATTCAGTATATTTCCATGTGTTAGTTTACCACAGTATATTGCAGTGTGTCAGTGCACCCCTCAAATTTTTGTAAATACTTTATTACATCTTTTCATGTGACAACTACTGAAGTAGGGAGTGTACAGCTTGTATAACAGTGTAAATTTGCTGTCACCTCAAAATAACTCAACATACAGCCCATAATGTCTAAACCGCTGGCAACAAAAGTGAGTACACCCCTAAGTGAAAATGTCAAATTGGGCCCAAAGGGTCAATATTTTGTGTGGCCACCATTATATTCCAGCACTGCCTTAACCTTCTTGGGCATGGAGTTCACCAGAGTTTCACAGGCTGCCACTGGAATCCTCTTCCACTCCTTCATAACGACATCATGGAGCTGGTGGATCTTAGAGACCTTGCGCTCCTCCACCTTCCGTTTGAGGATGCCCCACAGATGCTCATGTATTACCCTCCTAGGTAGGTGCTAGAGAAAGAGAGTATAGTTTTTGGCTCTGTCTGCCTATCAGAGGAGCAACAGGCAAATTCTATATTGCTTTCTGCTTAACAGAGAGCAGGATCTGTGAGTTAGGTATGCTCATGGTGCTCAGTGTGTGATTCATCTTGTCTAGGGAGGAGTGTTTCACACTGGTCCAATAGAAAGGCATATAAGACAGTGGAGGAAACCAGGCCATTGGGTACACAGGTTTTGATACAGCCTCAGTAATTGGCACAGACTGGTTGTCTCTGTGCATTCTGGGGTTTGGTATAAAAGCCAGGAGCACATGTGCTCGGGGTCTTTGGCTGGTGAGCAGAGTCCCAGAAGGAGGGTGGTGGCTTCCTCCTCCTCTGTAGCAGTTGGTGTGTGGTCACAGGCAGTTGGCTTGGTGGACCAGAAGGAAGGAGCTGAACCCAGAGGTCCAGAAGAACTGACTGGAGGGGTTGAGACACTGGAGACCCTAGAAAAACAGTATCGTGAGTACAGGGGATTGTGTCTAGGGGCCTGACCTGAGAGGGGGCAACCCCAGAGTAGTATAGTAAGAGGACGGGTGTCAGCTGGTGGAGTGAAAGGGGGTGCTAGGCGAATACCCTGAAGATAGTTAATCAAGTCATCTACTCAGAGACTTAATCCTAAAGTTCATCTAGTGGCAAGGTGAACCAGTAGCCTGGCTGCATCTACAGACAGGTGTCCTCATCTTTTGTGAATAGTTCAATTCCGGAGTATCCCACTCTTCCCTTCTCCCATCCCTATTTAAATAAAACCACAAAAAACAACTACGAGCCTATATACCTCATCTGACATTGAAAGACCTTCCAGCTGCACAACTGTGCCCTTTGTGCAAAATCAACAGGCCCTCTCTACTACGAAGACTTTGGATGTGCCCACGCATCTCGTCCTTCTAGGACCAACTTGAGCTATTTTGCAACATGTCATGGAACTACAGCCCTGAAAGGATGTCTTTTCCTTTATCTTTGGATTCCTAGACTCTAAATATCAAACACGGACTACAGCACATATCAAGGCCACCATGCTCCATAAGTTATGGATCTCCACTTGCTACATGGTAGCTAGGAGATGTATCCTCAGGCTATGGACCACACCAACAACTCCTTCAATCAGAGAAGTGAAATCAGACTTACTGAACCTCCTGAGAAAGGAATATATTGATATGGCCCTGAATGATTACCATAAACAAGCCAGGTTTTCCAGGAAAAGAAGTGGCAAATAAAGACACCTACATATTGACCCAGCAGCAACATCTGAGAGGCCTTCCTATCCACACTCTCTCTTCTTCCCCCATGACCCATGACAGCCGCCAAGGTCATTGGAAATCTATCCATTCCTGTTACTTTATCCCCCCACTCTTCTCAATACTCAATACTTCTTTGTCATCGGATGACCACGTTAGTGATTGGAGACACAGGCGAATGGACCCACTGCATACTGTTGGTGATTTATACCTTGGACTTTAGACTATCTGAGCTCTCTGATAGCCCCTGCCCTCCCACCTTCTCTCCTCTTCATAGCAGTTTAATCATATGTTTGCTATACAATGTTATGTCAACTGTTTTCTCTTTCACATTGCATTTCTATACAGTTTCACCTGATTGTACTTTAATTGTTAAAATCCAATAAAATTTTATGAAAAAAAAAAAAAAAGACATCCCCTAGACTGTTCATTGACTGAGCTGCAGAGTAAAAAGTTAAATTGTGCATGCTGATGGTAACCCAGGGGATTCGAAGGTGTACTATCCAGCAGTCCTCAAGGGGGCAATGCTACATTTGGGGGCTCTTCCTGGATTCGCCTATGGGTTACCGCAATGGTTGCTAAAAGCAACGGCCAGAAAATCAAACGTCATGCTTTTTCAAGAAATGTCCTGGAGTGTCAGTGAAGAGAGTGATGTCAGTTCTACAGGGACCAGGGAGAGTGGGATGGAAGGTCAAGTTCACAATGATGGTTGGCAACGGATGGACTTTTGTCAAGGAAACAACCTGTTCTTACAAAAAAAGTGCTGGAGAGTTGATGAAGAGGAGATGCACCATATTGTACAAAAAAGACTGTGTCTGATTTACAGTAATCGGTGCAAGTGTGGAGGAAGAAAGTGGTGACCCAGGACACAGGGATCGGTGTGTCGGGGGTTGTGTTAGTACATGTACTATAAAGAAAAATGTTGACCGTGCAATTTATGACAGCGGGACAATTTTCCTGAATAGTGTGGAGAGTGATATTTGTGCATATACTGCAAGGAAAAATGTTGACCGTGCAATTCATGACAGCGGGACAGTTTTCCAAAATGGTATGGGAAGTTATGTCTGTACATGTACTGTAAAGAAAAATTTTGTCCGTCCAGTGTCTGACAGCGGAACAATTTTCCAAAGCAGCAGGGAGATCAGTTGGCTGTGCAACTGAGGCCCAGGTACTGACAGTAATGGCATATGCGAGTGGTTTGGGGAACACGATCTGCCTTACAGTGATCTTCATGCTGGCTGAACAGATTTGGAGCGGCAGTGAAGAGGTTACTGTACCGCGCGGGAAAGTGCGCGCTGAAGAGATCTGCGTAGCAGGAGGAGCCACCACTAGAGAGACAGCTAATCTGGAGCTGTGGGCGGAGTTGCCGTCCATAAGCTGCCAATCCTAGCAGAGGAAAGAAGCCAAGATATCACTTCCGCCTTCGTGTGTAGCTGAGAGGGAGACACGTGTGTGGAGGAGCAAGATGGTAGGTGCCGGAGTGAGTCGGAGCGCAGGGGCTATCCCACGTGTTGGCGGAGTACCTGAATGGTTGGAAGTCACCGGAGTCGGTTATGTGGGATACCGTAGTGTGGTTGGTGCCAGGGGAGGACTGGTGCTGTGCAGCCGGAAGGACAAGGAGCACTTGGGACTGGTATATGGCCGGTGCTTGAATGTGTCTATGCGGCTACAGGTCTGGAGTCCATGCAGATACTGTGGTGACCTATTTATGCAGGCTGTGAAGAGTAACTTTCAGCCAAGAAAGCTGTGTGTGATGTGGGGGACGGGAGTCACTCGTGAAGGGCTGATGCCCTTGAGGATCCCTGTAGGCAGAGGAAGGGTGATACTCTGCGAGAGCTGTTGGAGCCGGGGCCAGGAGTTCAGACTTACACTGCCGTATGCCAGACCAGGGAGACTCACACCTCGGAGGTGAAGTGCACTGAGGTGTTTCAGGCCGAATTACGGCCGGAAGAAGGGCCAGCTAAACCTGCACAGGCAGAATGATTTCCAACCAAAACCAAAGGGGAATCAATGGGCCCCCAGGAAGAGGGCCTTCAGTGTGATGTGTGAAGAGGAGGCCGGGTCCATTAATGTAGGGTCCCCCAGCTTTAAACATCGGTATGGATCCTTGGAGGAAGGCAGAGATGTTTAGAAGTCGGAGGAGGAAACAGAGTGGGACTGGGGAATGGATGAGTGGAGCAGTTCAGCCAGTCCTAGCTTGTCTGATGAGGAGACGAGGGATTCGGTGGTACGCATGAAGTGTGCCAAGGATTTGGGGTTCTGCGAGCCTACACTACAAGGGTCCCAGGCCTATCCCCACCTCGTACCTACACCCGGGTTCAAAACGAGGCCTATGCTAACCTCATCAGGAGAGAAGAGACACTATATTCCCCACCAGGGAGAGGAAACAGGCAGACCAGGTTCTCAAGATGCCAACACTTCAGTCAGGGGAAGGTGGCCCTGGAGTACCGGTACAACTACCCCTAAGCTCCTTGGAAGATAATGCTAGAGATTGAGGCCAAGAGGGAAGAATGGTGCAACAATGCCTTCTGGGAGTTCCTATACATTCCTAGACCATATCGGAACAAGGAGAGGCCTGATCTATGGGACACCTTCTGTTCGGTGAAAACAAATTGGAACTTGGGATGGTCCGTTTACATAGACCGCATTGAGGTCCATCGCCCAAACGGATCTGGCCAGTCTTGGTCTGTCCGTGTCAAGGACCCTGAGGGGAAACCCACCCAGATCCCTCATTTTAGACTATTACTGCTGAGGATGCAGGACTTCCCCCTTTGTAGAGGTATCATGTTAAGGCTGGCTAGCCTAAGAATTTTTGGAAGAAGAGTGGCTAGAGAGCCCAAAGCTACAGTTAAAGTTAAAAGTCAAGGTTCACGTTGTTGCTGTTAGAGCCAAAGCCCTATTCCCAATATAAAAATCAAAATGTTTTAACATTTTAGACCAATTTGTTTTCTGCTACATATTATTTGTAAAAAATAAAACAAAACGCAATAAGCCTATTTTGATTGGTTTGCGCAAAACTTGTCGCATCTACTAACTACGGGAAAGATTTATGTCATTTTTATTGTTTTTTTTTTACTAGTAATGGCGGCAATCTGAGGTTTTTTTTGCTTGACTGCGAAATTGTGGTGGACAGATCAGACCCCTGACTGACATTTTTGAGGGAATTGCGTCAAATGTGGACACCATCTTCCCAAGTAACATCATGCAAAGACGTATAGATGGATATCTCAGTCTTACTATCGACCAAACCTGATCCTTTGGGTCTGAGACCCTTCTTTCTGGCAAGAATATCTTTGCCTGCACCGTGTTGACAAGAAGCCCCAGTTATTCCAGACGCTGGACTGGCTGTAATGCTGACTTTGCCAAGTTCAGTATCCAACCCAGACGTTTCAAAAAATTTACAGTCTGAAGGATATTTTGGCTTAGAGCTGACGCTGATCGATCTATTAGTAATAGATTGTCTAGATATCCTATAATTGATATCCCTCAGGACCTTAGAACAGCCAATACTGGAGCTAGGATCTTTGTGAACACTCTTGGTGATGTGGCCAACCCGAAGGGCAGGGACACAAACTGAAAGTGATGGTTTCCAATCGCAAAACGCAGGAACCTTTTATGGGTCTTAAATATAGGCAGATGAAGATATGCATCCTTGATGTCTATGGATGCTAGGAATTCCTCTCCTTGTTGGAAGGTTATGACTGAATAAATTGATTCCATGCGGAACGAACGAACGTTCAGAAACTGATTAAGTGCCTTGAGATCCAAAATAGGTCTCACATCCCCGTTTGGTTTGGGGATTACGAGGATGCGGGAACACCGGGAATTCCAGTTTGTATCCCTGTGAAATGGTAGAGACAACCCAGCTGTCTTGAATCAACTCCAACCATGCCCCTGAGAACTGAAGGAGCCTTCCCCCCACCCAGGTGTGTGGGGACGCCCCTTCACTGTGAGGGCTTAGAGGAAGACTTGGCTGATCTCTGGGCCCAGGGCTTTTTCTGACCTTGCCCCAAGGGCTTGGGTCTGGATGCCGACGTTTGAGGCCATGGCCACTGCCTTGAACTGGAAGCACTGGTATTATGTGTGTTGGGGATCTTAAAGGAAGGACACCTGCTCTACCTTTTTACAGATAGCAACGTACTCTTCAAACCCAAGATCTTTTGTAAATACATATCTAGATCATCACCAAAAAGGCATTCTCCCTTAAAGGGGAAGCTAGCCAGTAATTTTTTACATGGTTATTCCGCAGACAAGCTCTTTAACCAAAGGATTCTGCGCATATGCACTATCATCAGCGCAAACCATGACATTTGCCTTATGGAGTCCGTAAGAGCATCTACTGCGAAACACAAAATGCGAGGTAGATCTGACAGATCTTCCACAGACTCTCCTTGAGAAGGAACTGTCTTGGATACTCGCTTTATGCAGTCTTTCAAGGACTGACACACTCCTATGGCTGCTACTGCTGGTTGTACTGCAGAACCTGCAAGCGCAAAGGAGGCGTTCAATAAAGATTTCAACTTTTTATCTGCTGAATCTTTAAAAACCTCGGCATTATCCACAGGACAGGTTAAATTCTTGTTAACCAAAGAAATGGCTGCGTCCACGAGGGGCGTGGCTGGGATGTGAAGCTGAGCAGTCGCACTGTGCCTGAGCTCCGCTCCTACCATCATCCTACAATTGTTCCAGCATTCTTTTATATCACCCTGGGTTCCCGGAGACCGCGTGGCACCTCGCGGGCTCCTCAGCTGTCGCCCGGGAAGCTGCGTTCAGGCAACAAATCCGGTTCTTCGAGCTGTCCTCGGAGTATCGCGGCGGCCATCTTGGCGACGAGGCCTACCTCTCCCACGATGTCGGCTGGCACTCAAATGGCGGAGGGCGCAGGGGATTCGGCAGATCCGTCCCCATCCGATATCCTGGAGGCCATTAAAGCCTGTAAAGATGCCCTCACGGTGAAGATGGACTACATGGTGACGGATATCAGCCTCATTCGCCACGACCTGGATAAATTCTGGTCCAGGATGTCGGAGGTGGAGGGCCGCATCTCTCACTTGGAGGATTCCACCCGGGCTGACTCCAGAGATCTGCGCGCTCTTCAGGTACAGGTCAAAGCACTTCAGGACCGGGCAATTGATACTGAAAACCGCCTTCAGAGGAACAATGTCCGCATCCTGAGACTTCTCGGAACGCACGGAGGGCTCCCGACCTGCGGAGTTTGCTGAAACCTTTCTAATGGGCCTGCTAGATCTGCCTGCCATGCCTCCCACCTTCGTGGTGGAGAGGGCTCACCGGATCCCCCCAACCCCCCCGATACCGGGGGCCCCACCATGACCATTCCTGCTTCGGCTCCTTAATTATCATGATCGGGACCGGATCCTTTCTGCTGCAAGAGCCAAGCTGGACCTGCAATACGAAAATTCCCAAATTCTGCTGTTCCCCGATTATTTACCGGAGGTTCAACAGAAAAGGCGCCAATTTATCGAAGTCCGCAAGAAACTCAGTGAAAAGGGTATCAAGTTCAGCTTACTTTACCCTAGCAAGCTCCGAGTGGTGGATGGCGATCGCACCCGGTTTTTCGAGGACCCTGAAGCGGCGGCTGCCTGGTTGGATGTCTGTTAGTACCTGCATTCCTTCTCCTTGCCCTTGATTGGACCTGCGGGTCCCTCCACAACGCGCTTCCTGCGGCTGGCCGGCCTTGTTACAGGTACTTTTTTTTTTACCCCTTCCCCTGCCTGACATCCTGGATTGTGCCTCCTGGATCCTGTCCTTCCCCGATGCTGCTCTTGTTTGTCCGCTTTGTTCCATCTTCCCTGCTGCGGACGGCTGCCGGCTGGGCCCCCCCCCCCCCTTTTTTTTACACTCTCCTTTGTCCTGCTCCCTTATGCTGCCCCATGCTTCTCCCTCCCCCCCAAGGTTGGTGCCGACCTTTACCTTTACCTGCTGGCATTACGTTTGGAACATTTGGAGCGGAGCTGGGCTTGGCGTGTTAGAACTGTTACCAGCTCACTGTGCTCCACGAACATTGACTACAGCTTCTTCCACAGTTTTTTCTTTTTGTTCTTCTGTTTTTGACAGTGGCTACGGCCACGGGACTGCCCTCATGGTAGGCTAGCCTAGTTTGCTGACCTTGCCTACTGGATCTTTTTGTTTTGGGCCAAGACTGTCCCCGGCCCCCCCCCCCCTACGTTTTCGGGGAGCGTTCGGGAACGGTAGGATAGACACAATGTGTCTGGGTGTTGTGCTCCACATGCTGGAGTGTCTATATTTTTTACTTGTTTTAATGTGTAGGTGCATGGGTTTCTACTTATTTGCTGCTCCCCTGATGCTATGGGTCACCTATGTATACGCAGGGGTACTACCCCTCCTGTACATCCATGATGGCGGCACCTAGGATGCATTTTTTTCCGGTGCTCTCCTGGAATGTCAGAGGCCTTAACTCCAAATTTAAGCGGGCACTCCTCTTTCAATATGTGCAAAAGCATAACCCTTCCATACTCATCTTACAAGAAACGCATCTGGTGGGCAGCAAATTACTGTCACTGAGGAGACCCTGGGTGCCACAGGCTTTCCATGCCTCGTATTCCACTTATGCCAGGGGTGTCTCAGTCTTGCTGCATAAGTCTTTACGATGTGTATTAGAGGAGGTTCATACTGACCTCCTGGTTCTTTCTATGTGGCAGCAACGATACGTGATAGTGGGTGTCTATGTCCCACCCCCCTTCAAGGCGGATGTCCTGTACGCACTCCTGGAGAGGATCTCCCACTACAGCCCTGCTAAGTTGCTCCTACTGGGGGATTTCAACGCCATCCTTTCTCCGGACCTGGACAGACCTGTGCCCCCCAGGCATTTTCCAGTGACCTTCTTCATTGGTCTTTGGCGGCCGGGGTCCAGGAGGTGTGGCGTTGGAAACTCCCCCAGGAGAGGGCCTACTTCTGCTTCTCAACGAAGTATAAAACATCTTCTAGGATAGACTATGGTTTTGCCAATCCGACCCTCTTATCTGATGTGGAGGAGGTGGGTACTTGCCCTGCGGCTTGTCGGACCATAGCCCCCTGAGAATTGTTTTGCGCTCTGGTTGTGACCGTAGCAGCTCCATGTGGCGTTTAGGCGCTCAGTGGGTTGATCAACCAGATATTGTGGTGCAGACGCCCTCGGTGATTCGGGAGTACTGGGACTTGAATGCGGGCACTTCCTCTCCGGGTCATGTGTGGGACGCCTAATTTGAATACACTTTTTTTCCTCCTTTTTGTGGGGCTCCAGCCCCCCTCGTGTTAAATTCTCTACGCTGATGCGCACCCTTTCACAGAGTGGCTTGGCCTTTCTAGATTGCCATAAATATTTTTTGGCTAGCCAACTGGTCACTGCGGCTTGGTGGCTGACTCCCGACGTCTCAAACTCGTCGTGGTGGTGGTGGAGGCAGCGGTGCTTGGGTCTATGGAGGCGCTTTCCCTCTTATTGTTTAGAGGCCCTAAGGCCCCTTATCACTTGACCTCCTCCATGCGCACAACACTTCGGGCCTGGCGGCAGGGCCTGCCTTTGGAGGCTTACCCAGACACCGATATCTCCCCACAGGCACCCCTCTGGATCAACCCCACCTTGCCGAACCTGTTTTCCCTTCCTGAACCTGCAGGCTGGACTCAATTTGGCATAAAAAGAATATCAGATCTGTCCTCAGACCTTACTCTCCCCACTCTTGACCACTTGATTGCCTTTCATGGTGTGCCCCCTTCCCATCTCTTCAGATATTTGCAGTTGTCCCACGCCTTCAGAGCTCCGTTTCCGCGAGATATGGTGCAGGTGGCGCAGTCGGACCTGGAGCGGATTCTCCGGTACGATTGCTTCGAGCGGGCCACCTCGGTATTGTACGCGTATCTCCTCCGGGTCTTCTCTCCGGAGCTCTCGGGCCTCCACTCCCGTTGGGCCCGGGACTTTCCGGACTTGGACGCGGAGGACTGGCTGCAGATTTGGGACACTCCCTTTCAGATCCTGGTCTCTCTCAGGGATAGAATGATTCAATACAGAATTGTTCACAGGACTTATCTCACCCCCCATCGTTTGCACAAGATGAGTGTCTCCCATTGCCCGGAATTCTGGCGCTGTGGCCAATCCCCGGGTGACTTCATACATATCTTCTGGGCCTGCCCAGCTCTCGTGACTTACTGGTCCCGGGTATTTGCGGTAGTCAACGCAGTTCTTGACACCTCCTTTGATCTCTCACCTTGTGTGTTGCAATAATAAAAAAGATTTAAAAAAAAAAGAAATGGCTGCGTCCACAGTGGGAATATTCCATTTCTTAGAAAACGTATCCTCCTTAGGATTTAAGAATGAAAACCTTTCAGGAGGAACAAACATCCTATCTGGATGATCCCAGTCACTATACACTTCTTGTTCCAAGAGTGGATGCATGGGAAAAGACCGAGGACTCTGAGGAGGGCACAGTGAGCCAAGGGAGGAAAAAGATTTTCAGTTGACTCAAGGGGCGGGAGTTTAAACTCAGCCCAGACCATCTCAGCAAGAGACTGGATAAGCATTCTCTGGGGTTGAGAGGCTGATAGAGATTCCTCTGACTCTGACTCCCCAGAAGTGGAAGTTTCAGCTTGACCTTCCATAGGGTCATCTTCAGCAACATCTTCCACATCCTCTGCCCAATCCTGAATGGATTCAGGGGGCGGCTCAGGAGAGGGGGATCTAACCCACTTCTTTCCTCCATGTGGTGCTGCAATCATACCCTCTAGGCTGGCTAATGCCGATGACAAATCGTCCTTGGTAACATAGGCTGTGGCAGAAGTACACAGAGTAGCTACTATGCCTGACAACCGTAATGGCTCAGATTGGCTATTTGCTTCTGGCTTATCAGAAGGAGTAGACACAGTGAAAGCACAGCTAGGGCCTTCAGGGTCTGACGATGTCCTCACATTGCCTTTTCCAACTGTGCTCCCTCCAGCCCTTTTTCGGGCACACATTGCTTTATAGCAAGAAAAACTTGAGGTACTACCTTTAAAGTGTACTCAAGGTCTGTGCTAAGCTTATACAGCCTAATTAACACAACACTGATTTACCAAAGATACAGGACCTATTAGTGCCAGTAACATACACCCACAGTGACTCATGCAAACCAGCTGCTGCTGCTCTGTGTCCCCTTTCACCCTGGCAGAGGCTAGTGTGTTGGAAAATGTTCCTTGCAGAACGTGCCCTTTTATGCATGCGTGGCGTCCATGCGCACACCAAACTGCGTTAGACCACGCCACCAGGTGGCGAACGCCTATATTTAAATGCAGATTTTTCCCATGCGTGGGAATGGACAAACGTCATAGACATGCGGCATGCGATGCAGCAGAGACGACCATAAAAACGCTTATGCGCCAGGGCTAACCAAAACAAATGGTGAGAGAGAGAGAAAACAGTTTAGGCTGAATCATGTTTCCACAGCTGAAGCTTTTCCGATAACCAGCACAGAGTAAGCACATAGAGTAATAATATGCTTTAAACAAACTCTGCATAAATCTGCTACAATGTCCAGCAGAGGCGACCATGCGAACGCTTATATGCCAGGGCTAACACAAACAATTGGGGAGAGAGCAGTTTAGGCTGAGTCTTGTTTATCACAGCTGAAACTTTACATATAATCAACACAGGGTAAAAAAAAAAGTGTAGCAATATGGTTTAAACAAACTTTAAACATACTTTGCATAATCTGCTGCAATGTGAATACAAGCAGTAATATACTTGGCACAAGTCTCTGTAATATTAATAAAGGTAAAATATTTACAATTTTGCAATTTTTAACCCTTGAAGGTTTTTTGTTTGCTTTGTAAATATTTAAAATGGACACACTAGTCTTGTGACGGAACAGGACACCCAGACTGGATATCTCCGCCAAGAAGCTGCTTCCTAAGAAATCTGGAACACGGGATCCGTGAATCTGGCTATAGTTACCCCAAGAACTCGACAGTACAAGTTTTGGGGTCAAACCAGAATGAACTGTTTATTAAACCAACTCACAGACTTTTATACATTTGAGAAGTATGTCATTGGCCAGTCAAATATTTACACAAAACATCACACAATAGTTACGATAATGAGGTAGGGCTGACTATGATATCATTAACATACCAATTAACTGAGCACTTAAATCAGCCTAGGCGGAATGCATAGAATGCTAGCAGGCAAACAATAGATGATACGATCAACCACCTGAACAATCAGGGATCTTATTCCAGGCCAGACACACCGGCATCGAGATCCCAAAGAACAATAGACAGCATTAAAGTGTAACACATCCCCACAGCAGACAATGGGTTGCTGTGTGAAAGACAGATGGCTTGAGTTGATGAGACTACCAAAATGAATTGCTCCACACAGACAGTGGTCAGGAGTCTAGCCTCCTAATTCTGTGACAAGTGCTGTCGCAGGAAACTGATATAAGCAAGATTCCAATCTTCACTACTCACGGTGAGCATAGTCTTAAAGACCTTCAAGGACAGGGCCTTGGACCAGTAGAGCACCCTGCACGGAGCGCCTTTGGGGTTTGGTATTCCAAGGGTCCAGATCCCAGGGTCCAGCACTTAAAAAGGACAGCATTACAGATGTAACATTTGGGATGATAGCTCCAAGGGATCATGTGCACAAGCCGGGTAAACTTAAATCAAAAGAGTGGTTTATTTTCTTCCACAATAAAAATAAGGCTTCCTGCAGCAAACAGTTCAGAAACAGGCATAACTTAAAAGTCCACTTAACTTCAGCATAAATGGTAAATATAGTACAATACCGACTTTTGGCACAGAGTTTACCCCAGGTAAGCAGTCCCAGGTAGCAGCTTGTCTCCAGCCACCATTCAACACACAAACACTTTTCACCAGCTCACCCAGGTGTATATCCAGCTCCCCACACCCACTGACACTACTGCCTGTCTTTAAGAGCTGGTCTCTCTGGGAGACAGCTTAACCCGTGCTTTCCTGTGAAACCTATACTTCCCTTAAAGGGACCACAGCCCAAATATTGATGCTATGTAACACCCGTCCAGGACCCAACCTTGGTGACCTCCACACAGGCAAAACCTTGTATCTGCTTCCTGAGGCGCGGGTGCCATCCTTTTAGTCCATTGACTGTTTTGGATGCATCCGATAGCTAACCCCTTAGATTCAATAATCTTTGATTGGGGTATGATACAATGGCGGTTGGTGCTTCATGGGGGGGTGGCAGATGGACTGCACCATACCCCCCCGTACCACACCAGGCCGCACATCATCCCCCCCAGGACCACAGCAGGACCTCCCCTGGCTCACTCACCCTGCCTGGAAGCCTGGACATCTGCAGCAGCAGGCGGTGGCGGCTTCGGCTTTTTCCCCCCTCAGTCTTCTGCGTCTCCTCCCTCCTCCCTCATGCCCAATGGCATGGCTTCTCCTTTCGGCCAATCGGGAAACGGGTCTCAGGACCCACTTCCTGATTTTTTTCCAGGAGGAGGACCTGTGTGATATTCATTCGCTATTGTCACACCATTGGGAGGGCACTGCGTCGTGAGCCCACCCATTTTTTTAGCCTATTCGAGCCTCTGGCCAAATGGTTAAAAAAAAGCCCTATTGAACTCCATGCGTCCGGTGCCCCGCATGTAGATTAGGGGGATGGACGCATTTATAGGGGGATGGCGCCCCTGAACCCCCAATGCACCAGCCGTCATTGGTATGATGGCATAATCTTCTTTCTTATTCTTTGAAATATAACAAACATGTGGAGCACCTCCCCACAGCGACCTTCCCCTTTTAGACACCGGCGAAAAAACGTGAGGTACTTCCTGTGTGGGAGGGGTTATATAGGGGGTCATCAATTCTGATTGGTTGTCAGTGTCCTTCACCTATAGGTGGCCTTTATAACCCGTATGTTATTATTAGGGCTTTGTGTCCCGTGATGTACGAAAAGAAAAAAAAAAGATTTTTAATACAGAAATGTTGGCTTACTGGAAAGTATGTCCATGTACAGTATAGTATGCACTCAATACTTGGTTGGTACTCCTTTTTCATGAATTACTGTGTCAATGGGGTGTGGCATGGAGGCAATCAGCCTGTGGAACTGCTTAGGTGTTATGGAAGCCCAGGTTTAGAGTTGAGCGAACACCTGGATGTTCGGGTTCGGCGGGTCCGGCCGAACTTGAAAAAAAAGTCCGGGTTCGTGACCTGGACTTAACTCGAACTTTCCCCCGCTCCCGAACCCCATTGAATTCAATGGGGACACAAACTTTTAAGTACTAAAATGGCTCTAAAACAAAGATGGAAAGGGCTAGAGGGGTGCAAATGACAGCAAAATCATCTTAAGAGCATGGCAAGTGCTCTGCAAACAAATGGGGATAGGGAAATAACTTAAAATAACATAAATAAAATAAAAATAAAAAATAAAAATCTTGAATGATGTAGGAGGAGAATGAGGCCCATATGGAGTAGGAGGTTGAGGTGGCGGTGGTGTAGGTGGAAGCGGCGGCGGCGGTGGAGGAGGAGGACGAGGTAGCCAACACTGGTTTTGGTTTTTAATTACATTTTTTTTTAATTAGAGTACACCCCAAAAAAGTAAGAAAGATCAAATCCAACAATGGCTGGGTAAGGCCGGTATACATGTCTATTCTGCACAAGGTACGGACAAGTCCTGTGGGATCCATGCCTGGTTAATTTTAATGAACGTGAGCTTGTCCACATTGGCTCTGGACAGGCGGCTTCGCTTGTCTGTGATAACGCCCCCAGCCGTGCTAAATACCCGTTCAGGTAATACACTGGCTGCAGGGCAGACCAGCACCTCCTAGGCATAAAGGGCAAGCTCAGGCCATGTGCTCAACTTGGAGACCCAGAAGTTGAAGGGGGCAGACCCATCATTCAGTATGTCTAGGCGTGTGCACACATACTGCTCCACCATGTTACTGGAATTCTGCCTCCTACTAAGATGTTCCATATTAGCTGGTGGTGCTGCTGCATGTTGTGGCATGCTGACAAAGCTTTTCCACATTTCAGCCATGCTAACCCTGCCTTCTGAGGTGCTGGCGGTGCCCTGGCTGCGTTGGTGACCTCTTCCTCTGCCTTGGCCTTGTGCTTCCACTGTGACCCCGCTGTCAGGTGGAAATGCCACCAGTAGCATGTCTACCAGCGTGCGCTTGTACTTGCGCATCTTCCGATCACGCTCCAGTGAGGGAATTAAGGACGGTATTTTGCCCTTGTAATGGGGATCCAGCAGGGTGACCATCCAGTAATCAGCACAAGTTACTATTTGGGAAACTTGGCGGTCATTGCGGAGACACTGCAGCATGTAATCGCTCATGTGTGCCAGGCTGCCCAGAGGCAACGAAAAGCTGTCCTCTGTGGGAGGTGTATCCTCTGTGTCCTCCGTATCCCCCCAGCCACAAAACAGTAATGGCCATGAGCTGGCCTGGGTGCCACCCTGCTGTGAACATGGTTCCATATCCTCCTCCTCCTCCTCCTTGTCATCC
Organism: Pelophylax lessonae; assembly: GCF_965119305.1. Classification (NCBI taxonomy): domain Eukaryota; kingdom Metazoa; phylum Chordata; class Amphibia; order Anura; family Ranidae; genus Pelophylax; species Pelophylax lessonae. The sequence goes on along the minus strand of NC_138768.1, from coordinate 25,796,793 downwards.
TCCAGAATTGTGCCCCTGCTGGACAATTGTGTCCCTGGCGTTTGTGGGTGCAGGAACCCACCCTCGGAGCCACTTGCGAATGACTGAAAGCCTTGGAAATTATACCTCTTCATCCACCTCCTCTTCCTCCTCCTCATCCTGTGCCACATCCTCTTCCATCATCGCCCGAAGTGTTTTTTCAAGGAGGCATAGAAGTGGGATAGTTAAGCTGAGAACGGCGTCATCGGCACTGGCCATGTTGGTGGAGTCCTCGAAACAGCGCAACAAGGCACAATGGTCTCGCATGGTGGCCCAGTTATTGGTGGTGAAGTGGTGCTGTTCCACAGAGCGACTCACGCGTGCATGCTGCAGCTGAAACTCCACTATGGCCTGCTGCTGCTTGCACAGTCTGGCCAACATGTGCAAGGTGGAGTTCCACCTTGTGGGCATGTCACATATGAGGCGGTGAGTGGGAAGGCCGAAGTTACGCTGCAGCGCTGACAGGCGAGCAGCAGCAGGGTGAGAACACCAAAAGTGCGCACAGATGGCCCGCACTTTCTGCAGCAGCTCTGACATTTCGGGGTAATTTCTAAGGAACCTCTGCACCACCAAATTCAGCACATTCCCCAGGCAAGGGATGTGTGTCAAACCGGCTAAGCCCAGAGCTGCTACGAGATTTCGCCCGTTATTGCACACCACCAGGCCGGGCTTGAGGCTCACTGGCAGCAACCACTCATCGGTCTGCTGTTCAATGCCCCTCCACAACTCCTGCGCGGTGTGTGGTTTTTTTCCCCCAAACAGGCAAGTTTTAAAACTGCTTGCTGTCGTTTACCCCTGGCTGTGCTGAAGTTGGTGGTGAAGGTGTTACACTGACCGGAAGAGGAGGCGGTAGAGGATGAGGAAACGGAGTAGGAGGAGTTAGGAAAAGGAGGTAAACTGAAGCCCCCTGCAATCCTTGGTGGTAGACATGCGCCAAACTGCTATCCATCTCAGGCCCAGCCACCACTGCATTTACCCAGTGTGCTGTTAGGGAGATATAACGCCCCTGACCGTGCTTACTGGTCCACATATTGGTAGTTAGGTGGACCTTGCCACAGATGGCGTTGCGCAGTGCACACCTGATTTTGTCACCCACTTGTTTGTGCAGGGAAGAGATGGCTTGCCTGGAAAAGTAGTCGCGGCTGGGCACAACGTACTGTGGGACAGCCACCGCCATAAGGCTTTTAAAACTCTGCGTCTCCACCAGCCGGAATGACAGCATTTCAAAGGCCAGGAATTTTGAAATGCTGGCATTCAGGGCCAGGGATCGTGGGTGGGTAGGGGGGTACTTCCTCTTCCGCTCCAGTGTTTGGGAGATAGAAAGCTGAACGCTTCCACGGGACATTGTGGAGATGGTTGTTGGTGACCCAGGTGGTGGTGTTGCTGGTGGATCCTCTATTTGCGGGGTGGCAGGTGCCACTGTCACTACAGAGGAGGATGAGGATTCTGAGACTGCAGCAGCAGAAGAGGAAGCAGGAGGAGCCAGAGACCTTTCTTGGTTTTTGAGGTGTGCACTCCACTGCAGCTCGTGCTTTGCACTTAGATGCCTGGTCATGCAGGTTGTGCTCAGGTTGAGAAGGTTTATGCCTCACTTCAGGCTCTGATTGCACAGCGTGCAAACCACTCGTGTCCTGTCATCATCACATTGTCTGAAGAACTGCCACGCTAGGGAACTCCTTTGAGCTGGCTTTGGTGTGCTCGGTCCCTTGCTGCGTTGGGCAGTAGCAGGCGTAGTGACTAGGACACGGCCGCTCCACTTTTGCACCCTGCTCCCTTTTCTGCTCTGCTGGTGGCTCTGCGTGACCACCGCCTCCTCCTCCAAACTACTCAGGTCACCTGCATGACGTTCATTCCATGTGGGGTTGAGGACCTCATCGTCCTCCACATCGTCTTTCACCCAGTCTTAACCCCTGCCCTCCTTGTCGGTCTCCACAATTTGGAAATCCACAGCAGTTGGCACCTGTGTTTCATCATCATCCGAGATGTGCTGCGATGAGCCTCCCATGTACTCATCTTGAGACATAAGTGGTTGGGCATCGGTGCACTTAATCTCTTCATCAAAAAGAAGAAGAGACTCCTGCATGACTTGGGGCTCAGACTGCTTGGCTGATTTGCAAGGGGGTGAGGTGAAAGATTGATGGACATCGGCTGCTGGTGCCAACTCTGACCTTTCAGCAGAAGACTGGGTGGGAGACAATGTGAAGGAACTGGAGGCACTGTCAGCAACCCAATCTACTATCGCCTGTACTTGTTCTGGCCTCAACATTTGTAGAGGCACTTTAGGCCCTGCCAAATACTGCTGCAGGTTCTGTCGCCTACTCGCAGCTAAAAAAGGTGTTTCATTTGTGTGTGTAGCTGGCAAAGATCGACCACGTCCTCTCCTTACAACAGGAGCTCCACCAGCAGCACCACGACCCAGGCCATGTCCCCTATTTGACCTTCTCCTCATATTTATCGAATTTTGGATCTTCCCCTAAATGGGTTTTTATTGATAAGCGGAATACAACAGTATGCAAAGGGTGTATCTCACTGTAACATATGCAGACTAGGCTGCAAATTATTTTTTTCCCCCTAAATGGGTTTTTATTGCAAAGCGGAATACAACAGTATGCAATGGTTGTATCTCACTGTACCATATGCAGACTACAAACAAAATGGCCACTGCCCCCACCTATTACTGGCCTTCATAGCAAAGAACACATGGAAGGGCTCCACACATGAAACAAACAAAGGTAAAATTCCCAGTTCAATCTGCTAGCCAATCTGCTTACCAACCAAATTAACCTGTCTAACAACCTGTTTGTTGTTAATGTGTACTGGTGAGTGGACATACTGGATGTCTTTGCTGTAATACTATCAGCTGGGCTTCCATTATGCCCCCAATTACCTTTCAGAGGAGGGATGGGCCACCTCCAGGCTCAGCTGCCCCATATCTATCCATTCGCTTGCATGTGCTTCCACTGTGAAGGCTCTTATAAATTCATTAGAGTAGGACTGCAGGTAATACAGGGAGCCGTGGAGTGGCCCTGCAGCTTTCACATGCGTTTGCAAATGTGTGTTAACTAAACCCCTGTTTTGACGCAAACTGTTAGACAGGTTAATTTGGTTGCTAAGCAGACTCGCTAGCAGATTGAACTGAGAATTTTACCTTTGTTTGTTTCATGTGTGGAGCCCTTCCATGTGATCTTTGCTATGAAGGCCAGTAATAGGTGGGGGCAGTGGCCATTTTGTTTGTTGTTAATGTGTACTGGTGAGTGGACATACTGGATGCCTTTGCTGTAATACTATCAGCTGGGCTTCCATTATGCCCCCAATTACCTTTCAGAGGAGGGATGGGCCACCTCCAGGCTCACCTGCCCCATATCTATCCATTCGCTTGCATGTGCTTCCACTGTGAAGACTCTTATAAATTAATTGGAGTAGGACTGCAGGTAATACAGGGAGCCGTGGAGTGGCCCTGCAGCTTTCACATGCGTTTGCAAATGTGTGTTAACTAAACCCCTGTTTTGACGCAAACTGTTAGACAGGTTAATTTGGTTGGTAAGCAGACTGGCTAGCAGATTGAACTGGGAATTTTACCTTTGTTTGTTTCATGTGTGGAGCCCTTCCATGTGTTCTTTGCTATGAAGGCCAGTAATAGGTGGGGGCAGTGGCCATTTTGTTTGTTGTTAATGTGTACTGGTGAGTGGACATACTGGATGCCTTTGCTGTAATACTATCAGCTGGGCTTCCATTATGCCCCCAATTACCTTTCAGAGGAGGGATGGGCCACCTCCAGGCTCACCTGCCCCATATCTATCCATTCGCTTGCATGTGCTTCCACTGTGAAGACTCTTATAAATTCATTAGAGTAGGACTGCAGGTAATACAGGGAGCCATGGAGTGGCCCTGCAGCTTTCACATGCGTTTTCAAATGTGTGTTAACTAAACCCCTGTTTTGACGCAAACTGTTAGACAGGTTAATTTGGTTGGTAAGCAGACTGGCTAGCAGATTGAACTGGGAATTTTACCTTTGTTTGTTTCATATGCAGACTAGGCTGCAATTAACTTTTTATCGCCTAAATGGGTTTTTATTGCAAAGCGGAATACGACAGTATGCAATGGGTGTATTTCACTGTAACATATGCAGACTAGGCAGCAATTAACTTTTTTTTCCCCTAAATTAGTTTTTATTGCAAAGTGGAATACAACAGTATGCAATGGGTGTATCTCACTGTACCATATGCAGACTAGGCTGCAAATCATTTTTTTCCCCTAAATGGGTTTTTATTGCAAAGCAGAATACAACAGTACACAATGGGTGTATCTCACTGTACCATATGCAGACTAGGCTGCAATTAACTTTTTATCCCCTAAATGGGTTTTTATTGCAAAGGGGAATACAACAACAGTATGCAATGAGTGTATCGCACTGTAACGTATGAAAGAAAATCTGAAAAATAATTGTCCCCTGAATTGGTGCTTGTTGAATAGCAGATTTGAAATGCAATGTATAAATTCTGTAAGTCACAGTAAAATATAAAGGAAAAAAGTTTTTTTCTTTTTTAAATGCAGATTAAGCAGACACATATGCACTGAGCTTGCATGAAATGGCCGCTACACACCGCACGCCTAACAGGTTGGATAGTGTTGTTCTATTACGCTATGGAATAAAAAAAAAACAAAAACATTTGAATGAAAAACTGAAATATTTTTTTTTCCCTAAATACTGGAAAATAATTATTTTTCCCTTACATTGGTGCTTTTTGAAGAGCAGGTTAGAAATGCAGTGTCTGTCTAAACACTGTATGTCAAAGTGATATGAAGGAAAAAAGTTTTTTTCTTTTTTAAATGCAGATTAAGCAGACACATATGAACTCAGCTTGCATTAAATGTGCAGCACCACACGCCGCCCACCTACCAGACTGATAAAAGTTTTTTTTTTTCTCCATTCTTCTCCTCACTGGGCTCAGGTCAGGGCATAAGGATGGTGAACTGCACCCCCACACAATACAATCAATGTAGATTGCTGTCTGATTTAAGAAGATTCTTTCTATTCTTTCCCTCAAAGCAATCTCCAGCCTGACCCCACAATAATCTCCTATCTCTCCCTCCGGGCATAAAGATCCTGCACTGCACCCCCACAGAATAAAATCGATGTAGATCGCTGTCTGATTAAAGAAGATTCTTCCTATTCTTTCCCTCAAAGCCATCTCCAGCCTGACCCTACAGTAATCTCCTATCTCTCCCTCAGCAGCATCAGGAACCTCTCCCTAGTATAGTTATAGCAGAGTGACTCCAGCTTATATAGACTCTGGGTCACATGCTGCACTGGCCAATCACAGCCATGCCATTAGTAGGCATGGATGTGATGGCTTCTAAGGGCACACTAGTTAAATGCATGCTGATTGGCTGCCTTGCACCTGTTGGAACCGCGCCATGAAAACCGCGCCAAAAAATACCGAACAACGGACAGTACCCGAACATACAGTGAAATGTTTGGGTCCGTGTCCGGGTACCGAATACCCAAAAGTCCGGCACGAACCCGAACAATACAGTCAGGGGTTCGCTCAACCCTACCCAGGTTGCTTTGATAGTGGCCTTCAGCTCGTCTGCATTGTTGGGTCTGATGTCTTTCATCTTCCTCTTGACAATGCCCCGCTGATTCTCTAAGGGGTTTAGGGCAGGCGAGTTTGCTGGCCAATCAAGCATAGTGATACTATGATCATTAAACCAGGTTTTGGTACTTTTGGCATTGTGGACAGGTGCCAAGTCCTGCTGGTATAATAAAAGCAGCATCTCCATAAAGCTGGTCAGCAGAGGGAAGCATGAAGTGCTCTAGAACTTCCTGGTAGAGGTCTGCACTGACTTTAGACTTTGAAACTCCATGCCACGCCGCATTCATGCATCCCAGTTTTTTTTTTTTTGTGCCTCTTTACAACTCATTAAAGGTACGTTGTATATATTTTAAATAAAAGGGCTTAAATCTTAGCAGGCTTCACTATGCTTGTTCATTTTTTTTATTCTCAATCTATTTGGAATTGCTGCTGAGCAGCCACCGCCTATCTCGGATGCCGGGGTATTTTGTGCTTTTATGACCATTATAATTTATGGTCTATGCCAGGGGCGGGGAACCTTTTTTCTGCCAAGGGCCATTTGGGTATTTATAAAATCATTCGGGGCCGTACAATATTATCAACTTAAAAATGTGCCTGTTATATTTGGTCAAACATTTAATTAACTCACCCCTAATGTAATGGCTGCAACTGCTTCTCTTTGGTGAGGTGTGTGATGTTAGCTGGTATTGATGAGGGTTTTCCAGGTTTGCGTCGGTCAGTCTGGAGCGCAGTCGACTTTGTGGTGGTAAGTTTTGAAAAGAACTGCTGGCAGGTAATGCTGGTGGGCATAGCAGGCTGGTACTGCTGGTGGGCATAGCTGGCTGGTACTGCTGGTGGGTACAGCTGGCTGGTACTGCTGTGGGTACTGCTGGCTCAGGCTGGTACTGCTGGGTTGTACTGTGCTGTGGGTACTGCTGGCTGGTACTGCTGGCTCAGGCTGGTACTGCTGTGGGTATTGCTGATTCAGGCTGGTACTGTGCTGTAGGTACTGCTGGCTGGTACTACCTTGGTTACTACTGGCTCAGGCTGGTACTGCTGGCTCAGGCTGGTATTACTGGGTGGTACTGCTGGCTCAGGCTGGTACTGCTGTGGGTACTGCTGGCTGGTATTGCTGTGAGTACTGCTGGATGGTACTGTGCTGTAGGTACTGTTGGCTGGTACTGCTGACTCTGGCTGGTACTGCTGTGAGTACTATTGGCTCTGGCTGGTACTGCTTTGGGTACTGCTGGTTCTGCTGTGGGTACTGCTGACTCTGGCTGGTACTGCTGTGGGTACTGCTGGTTCTGGCTGGTACTGCTGGCTCTGGCTTATACTGCTGTGAGTACTGCTGGCTCTGGCTGGTACTGCTGTGAGTACTTCTGGTTCTGGCTGGTACTGCTGGCTCTGGCTGGTACTGCTGGCTCTGACTGGTACTGCTGTGAGTACTGCTGGCTCTGGCTGGTACTGCTGGCTTTGGCTGATACTGCTGTGTGTGCTGCTGGCGGGAAATGCTGGCTAGCAGCGGTGCCGTGCTGGAGGAAGAGGCGATGTTTCCTGTATTGGTTACAGACGGAGTGCATTTGATATCACTCCGCCTGTGACTCACTCAGACTGTCACAACGGAGCCGGAACTATACAGGAAGCATTGGCTCCATTCTGATAGATCAGCTGAGAGACACAGACTCAGCTGCACGGGGGGCCGGACCAAATGACTTAGAGGGCCGCATATGGCCCCCGGAACATAGGTTCCCCACCCCTGGTCTATGCTATCTGGTAAGAAACGTATGCTAAGTGTTGGTGTTGGATTTCTTCAAACAACATTACTTTTTTGCACTTTATGGACAGCCTTGTTTGGTATTGAAAATTACTTTTTCATTGAAAGGACTTTTTTATGTTTACCTAACACTGGATTTTGCACTTATTTCATTATATCACTTTCAACTGATTGATTTTTTTTCATTGATATATTTTGCTCATAAATTATTCACTGCATGTTGAGTTGTTTTCATGGCACATTATTTACCATATGATTATTCATGATTGCACTATTAGGATTTAGCACCGCTTCTTATTTTTATTGATCATTTACAGCTGGTATCATAGTTGATTAGGTGGCTCCTTACCTTTTTGGCTCTTTTTGCTTGACCTAGCGCATATTTTTTCCTGTTTTATACTTTCCAGTAAGCCAACATTTCTGTATTAAAAATCCTTTTTTTATTGGTTTTATATAATATTCTAATTTTCTGAGATACTGAATTTTGGGTTTTCACTAGCTGTAAGCCATAATCATAAAAATTAAAATAAAGAAATGTTTGAAATCCATCACCCTGTGTGTAACTCATCTTCTGTATATAAAATATTTAAGTTTCACTTTTTGAATTGAATTACTGAAATAAATTAACTTTTTGGTGATATTCTAATTTTATGAGATGCACCTGTAAAAGCTGTAGAAATACAACTTATATATATGATGCTTGGCTTCAGTAGAACAGGTGGCCAACCAGGCAAAAGTTTGGTCCAAGCCTGGATTTGAACCAAACCCCAAGTGCCAGCAAATAGTAAGCATGTGGGAACCCCTAAGATCCAGATTTATAAAGCAGGATGTATGCTTTTCACAAACTTTCCCTGTTGGTGAATCAGTCACTGTAATTTAAAACACATTTGACTGCAGTGAATATTCATCTGTAGTTAATATTTGATAATTGTCATATTGATTGCTTTATACATATACAGTACAGTACCCCTATGTTTTCAACAGGCTGACCTATTGCTATGCTGTGAATAGCCTTTATTGTGAACAGCCCTGAATAGTAGGAGATCACACACACAAACTATTAAATTACATCACATATTCCTCCCTCTCTCCTGGCAGAAACAGAACCATATGGATTTTCAGTTTGCAGGTACTGTCTATAAGGACATGACTACTTATCAGAAATCCCAGCATGGCCTGAAGACAAAATATTATGAAAGCCCCATGTATTCAATGTATATTGGTGGAACTCAGACTGTAGTTTAATGATGAGAAAATATATAACACATCAGTTGAAACATTTGTACATTTTAATAAAATATTACAGTGACATTGAAGAATTATATTTGTCTTTGTTGAGTCATACACATAGAGAAAAGATGAGAAAAAGATACTTACAAGTCACACATAGAAAAGCTTACAGGTGAACCAGGCCAACCAAAAATTCTCTTATTTAAAGTTGTATCAAATACGTTGGTCAAGTGAGCAGAGACTAATCCTCCAATAATGACATCTCCCTCCTTGTAATATTCATACTCAAACAATGGCATTACCATATTAAGTCTACAAAGAGGTGTTGTTCTCCAGGTCAATATTACTCCATGGGATGTGATGGGAAGGAAGAGTATCAGCAGGACACAGATAAAGAACAGTGTAGACCAATTCATGTCACACAGCAGATCCTCTCAGTCACCAGCAGCTCTGCTCAGGAGGAGACGCAATCACCGGAGCTTTATACACATCGACTGACACCGATTTACACTACAGAACAAAGAACAGAAGAATAGTAACATCAGTCTGAAAATATAAACTCTATATTTGAAAATATAACTGATCTAATAAAGTTGGCTTATTTCTTTATTCCACGCTGAGTTTGCTTTCAGTAGTTCAGAATTATATTTATAAATTTTCAAGATATTCTTCTGTAAAAATATTTTTTTGTTAATATGATATGTTTACATCACAGGATGGAAAGTGAATATCCAATAGGGGTGAATAAATTAATGTACCCCTAATTTCTAAATACTACAAGGCTGCTGTAGTACCAATTTGAACTCATCTCAACTGTGACTCCGACTGGGTATCTCCGCCAAGAAGCTGCTTCCTAAGCTCTGGAACACGACACCCGTGAATCTGGCTATAGTTATCTCAAGAACTAGACAGTACCAGTTTTGGAGTCAACCAGGATCAAACTGTTTATTCAAACACAGGCACAAAGAGATATACACTGTGGGACAATCCCCCCTCCCCCATAACAGCCAATCCACATACACATATACATCCTATATACAGGTTGATCTTAAGGCAGACAGAAACAATAGAACAATGGAATACAGGTACTTAACAACAACAAACCCCACCCACCTCACTATCTAGCAAGGGCCTATGAGACACTCCTGCAATATTCTAGCAATCTGAAAAGTCAAATTGTCTATCTCTATATATCTCTTTAGGGACATTGTCCAGAAATATTATTGTCCCAAGTGAAAGAGGCCCTTCACTCTTTCAACACAAAACACACATATAGAACCCAGGATAAGCAGGGTAACACAAAATGCTCAGTCCGGTGTGGTTGTGCAGCAAGTCTGATTAGTGCAGACCCAACTGGGGTTCTTGGTCACCCTGTGCCCCTAATAGACACAGGGTGACTTACACATAAGAGGGGCCGTGGAAGCTGGACAAGGAGTTTCCTGACCTCTTTAAAGTAATCTGGGTTCCACAAGCCCCCCCAGCCAAAGTGACTCACATATGTTCCCTTTCGGCAAGAGACTAACACAGAATGAGACCCCAAGCGGGTTGACTTTGAAGTTAGTCCATAGTTCCAGTCCCCCAATATCTGCACCCACACAGTACCCCAAACAAATTGTCTGGAACAGATTGTTACTCACCCAGCCAACCTCTGCCTCTCTCGTAGAACATAACCCCTGCTGGGGAGAAGTGTGGACTGGTCCTTCTCCCTGGAGTCCATTTAGCTGCTGGAGAGTAGACAGGGTGGCAGGGCTCACTCCATCATGCTGTTGGGGATCTTGGCCGACTGCCCAGCATCCCTGGGGTATCCAGGTCAAGACCGTAGTCTCATACACTTTTTCTCAACGAAAATCAGCCAGTGCTTGTACAACAAGGCTGACATCCTCCTGTCCCAATGCCAGAACTTTTTCTGGGGTTGTGTTAGTAGAAACCAAAGTCCTATCCACTACCACAGGAAATCCATCTTCTGTTAGTTGGGGGCAAAGGCCAGCACCACTCTGTTGCCCTGTTGCCAGCTCTTCTGCTCTGGATTGCTGTCAGTAAATACCGCAGTCCCATCCACTGATATCAGCTCAAGCTGCAGTTGTGAGGTGCCGATTGCATTCTCACCCTGGAGCTCCTGCAGAGTTGATCGTTGTGGGCAGAGGCCAGTAACGTTCTGCCCAGCTGTCAGCTGTTCCACTGGGAAGTAAATTGAAATGTCAGTGGCCTTGCACAAATCCTTCAGGGCTGCTGATTATTGTATGCAGAGGTTAACAGCACCATCCTCTGAAGTCAGCTCTTCTGCTGGAGGCTCATTGGGTTGTTCCTCCTCAACAGAAAAATCTATTAAATCCCTAGTCTCTGGTGGTGTCTGGGGATCGAGATTCACCATCTAGTGTCTGTGGCACCCAGAAGATGTTATCTGTGCTGGGCAGAGGCTAGCAGAGCTCTGCCCTGTTGTCAGCACTGCAGCTTTGGGAACAGCAATCTCTGGAGTTTCCATTGCCGATTCTAAGGCATGCTGCTGAATGTGTTCTAGCAGTTTCCTGTATGCCCTTTCCAGATGCTGTTCTTACCTTAGCAAGTGTTCTAGATCAGGTTTAAGCTCTGAGACCCCTGCGAGACAGAGCATAGCCTCTCTGTATTCTCGCAGGTCCTCAAGGGTAGGTTCCCCTTCATCACCAAACACAAACACATCTGTAAGGCTCTCCCACAGCAATCCAGGGCCACCAAAGTCATATCCCTAAGAAGAGCATTCTGCGATCCGCAGCACCCCCTTGAACTCTGATGCCAGGTCCATATGTCTGTTGGGTCGTCCAAAGTCTTCTATCCCGATCTTGGATCCTGGTGGAGGTTTAGATGTCCCAGACTGCAGGAAGCATCCCACCACCTTGCCACCAATGTAACGGACTCCGGACACCCTGACTGGGTATCTCCGCCTAGAATCTGCTTCCTAAGCTCTGGAACATTAGACCCGTGAATCTGGCTATAGTTACCCCAAGAACTAGACAGTACAATTTTTGGAGTCAACCAGAATCAAACTGTTTATTCAAGCACAGGCACAAAGAGATATACACTGTGGGAAAACCCCCCCCCCCCTTAGCAGCCGATCCACATACACATATACATCTCATATACAGGTAGATCTTAAGGCAGACAGAAACAATAGAACAATGGAATACAGGTACTTAACAATAACAAACACCACCCCACCTCACTATCTAGCAAGGGTCTATGAGACATTCCTGCAATATTCTAGCAATCTGAAAAGTCAAATTGTCTATCTCTATATATCTCTTGAGGGACATTGTCCAGAAATATTATTGTCCCAAGTGAAAGAGGCCCTTCACTCTTTCAACACAAACCACACATATAGAACCTAGGATGACCGGGGTAACATGAAATGCTGAGTCCGGTGTGGTTGTGCAGCGAGTCCATGAGCCCCCCAGTCAAAGTGACTCCTGTCACATCAACATTTTGAACTGCTCTCCTATATCAATCTATTACCTAATCTGGTTCCCTCTGAAACTCCACTCTCCTATTGATGACCCCACTCTGCAATTGCCCCTAAAAGGGTGGGACTCTACCAAATAATCCAGCAGATTAAAATGATTGTAAAGTCTTTTTTTTTTAAATAACAAACATGTTATACTTACCTCCTCTGTTCAGTTGGTTTTGCACAGGGCACCCTGGATCCTCCTGTTCTCAGGTCCCTCTTTGCCCACCCCTCTTGTTGAGTGCCCCCATAGCACACAGCTTGCTTTGGGGGCACCTGAGCCGAGCTGCAGCTCCGGCTGTCTATTCAGACATGGAGCTACCATACAACCCTGTCCCCTCTCTCTCCTGATTGGCTAACTGACTTTGAATGACAGCAGTAGTAGCCAATGGTACCGCTGCTGTGTCTTAGCCAATCAGGAGGGAGAGTCCCGGACAGCCGAGGGACTCGTGAACATCGCTGGATGGAGAGGGGGCTCAGGTAAGTATTAAGTGGTGCTGGGGTGGCTGCTACACATAGCATGTATTAACCTCTCTGGCGGTATTCCCGAGTATGGCTCGGGATTAATTTTCAGTACCAAAAGCAGTAACCCCGAGCCACACTCGGGATTACCCTGCAATGTTACTCACCTTCTCTGCGCTCCCCCGCCATCCTCCCGGGGTCCTCGCACTCTCTCCCCGCTCTGTGCGCAGCCGATTGCCGACACTTGCCTTCCAGTTCTCTTCCCTGCGACATGATACAAATCTGTGATCCTAATGGATTACACTGTATCATGCCATTTCAGCACAGGATTGCACCTGGATACTTTTCCAGTGCCCTGCCTGTGCTTTTCCAGTGCTTTGTGCCTGGAAACTTTTGAACGACCATGGCACCCAAAAATCTTTTTTTTTTCCGCAAAAGTTCTTTTAGACGAAGTGGAAAACAGCGACAGCGAAACTGAGTTACTTGAAGAACTGAGCGATAGCGATTCATGGGAAAATTTGTCATCAGGTACGGAAAGTGATGACAGCGACAATTGTGATGTCTCTTTCTGGCACATAGCTTGTGGAATTTGGGAAGTATCTCCAATTGATTCTTTAGAATTTACAACGGAGCGATGTGTCAGAAAGAGACATCAGAATCGTCGCTGTCCTCACTTTCCGTACCTGATGACGAATTTTCCCACAAATCGCTATCGCTCAGTTCTTCAAGTAACTCCATTTCTCTGTTGCTGTTTTCCAGTTCGTCTAAAAGCGCTTTTTCGCAAAAAGAACGCTTTTTGGACGCCATGGTCGCTCTCAATTTTCCAGGCACAAAGAACTAGAAAACACAGGCAGGGCACTGGAAAGGTCACCGGGTGAAATCCTGTGGTGAAATGGCATGATACAGTGTAATCCGTTCACAACTTTGTATCATCTAATTTAGTGCAGTTAGAGGGGCTTTTAAACTAGGGAATGGGGGGGAGGGTACAGATGTAGAATTAGCCAGTGGAAAGCAAGTTTCAGAGGGCAGAAATGGGGGCATTAGCGGTAGGGTGTTCGGAGCTCCTATACCCAGGGTGGGTATGGGGAAAAATCAGGAGAGCAGCCTAAAAACATCAAATGAGGATATATGTAACCGGACAAAATTAAGAGGTTTGTATACCAATGCCAGAAGCCTGGCCAACAAGATGGGAGAGCTGGAGCTGCTGATGTTTGAGGAGGACTTAGATTTTGTGGGGATAACTGAGACTTGGTTTGACAGCTCTCATGACTGGATGGCAACCATTTAGGGGTATTCCCTTTATCGCAGAGATAGAGAGGGTAAAAAAGGGGGAGGGGTATGTCTGTATATTAAGAACAGTGTACAGGTAAATATGAGGGATGATATTAATAATGGAGCTATGGACGAAGCAGAATCCCTATGGGTAGAGCTTCAAAGGGAAGGCACGGTGGGGAAGGTAATATTGGGTGTATGCTATAGGCCCCCCAACCTGAGGGAGGAGGGGGAGGCGGACCTCATTTTACAGATAGGATTGGGAGCAAGGATGGGAAATGTCATTATAATGGGGGACTTTAATTATCCAGATATAGACTGGGCAGAAGGAACCACACACTCAGCCAAGGCTAGGCAGTTCCTAAATGTTTTGCAGGACAATTTCATGGGTCAGATGGTGAATGCACCGACGAGAAAAAATGCAGTACTTGACCTACTGATTACCAACAATACAGACCTGCTCACGGATATAGAAATACGGGACAACTTAGGAAACAGTGACCATAGGTCAATAAGTTTCAGTATTAATTACAGTTATAGGAAGCAGAGGGGCAATATAAGGACACTGAATTTCAAAAGAGCCAATTTCCCAAAACTGCGCTCGCTGCTAGAAAATATCAATTGGGATAGAACCCTGGGAACAAAGAACACGGAGGAAAAATGGGAGTGCTTCAAGAGCATACTTAACAAGGGGATTGACCAGTGCATTCCAAAGGGAAATAAATTTAAAAGAGCAAAATTAAACCCTGGGTGGCTAAACTCCAACATAAAAATGTATATTAGTGCTAAAGAAAAGGCCTTCAAAAAATACAAGACTGAGGGGTCATTGGCAGCATTTAAGCATTACAAAGAGTGTAATAAGAAATGTAAAGACGAAATCAGGGCGGCTAAAATAGAACACAAGAGACATATAGCGGAGAAGAGTAAAAAGAACCCCAAGAAGTTCTTTAAGTATATAAACAGTAAGAAAGCGAGGCCAGGACACGTTGGCCCAATAAAAGATGACAAAGGAAATATGGCCACCGAGGACAGAGAAAAGGCGGAAGTGTTAAATCATTTCTTCTCTTCAGTCTTCACAAAAGAATCAGGGGGCTACACGAACCTAGCTTGTAAGGCCGAACTAAACAACACACCTCAGGAAATGCCGCCATGGCTAACAGAAGATAGACTTAGAACTAAACTAGAGAAACTTAACATAAATAAATCACCGGGACCGGATGGCTTGCACCCGAGGGTTCTTAAAGAGCTCAGCCAGGTGATTGCCAGACCATTATTCTTGATCTTTAAGGATAGTTTACAGACGGGTATGGTGCCAGCTGATTGGAAAAAAGCCAACGTGGTACCAATATTTAAAAAGGGGCCGAGGTGTATCCCGGGGAACTATAGGCCGGTCAGCCTAACATCGGTAGTCTGCAAGATTTTGGAGGGGATGTTAAGGGACCACATACAAGACTTTATTAATGAAAACAGTATTATAAGTAGTAATCAGCATGGATTCATGAAAAATCGTTCGTGCCAAACCAATCTATTAACCTTCTACGATGAAGTGAGCTGCCACCTAGATAAAGGAAAGCCTGTGGATGTGGTGTATCTGGACTTTGCAAAGGCCTTTGACACCGTTCCCCACAAACGCTTACTGTACAAACTAAGGAAGGTAGGTATGGACGATAAGGTGAGTACCTGGATAGAGAACTGGCTCCAGGGGAGAATTCAGAGGGTGGTGATTAATGGGGAGTACTCGGATTGGGCGGGTGTGGAAAGTGGGGTCCCCCAGGGTTCTGTCCTGGGACCAATCCTGTTTAATTTATTCATAAATGATTTAGAGGAGGGGATATCTAGTACAATCTCAGTATTTGCAGATGATACTAAACTAAGCATGCCAATATCTTCTATGCAGGATGTGGAAACCTTGCAAGCGGACCTGAACAAAATAACGGGGTGGGCAACTACATGGCAGATGAGGTTTAATGTTGAAAAATGTAAAGTAATGCACTTGGGGGCCAAAAACCAGAAAGCAAGCTACTCACTAGGGGGGAGCCTCTGGGTGAGTCTAGGATGGAAAAAGACTTGGGGGTACTGGTAGACAACAGGCTTGGCAGTGGCATGCAATGCCAAGCCGCTGCAAGTAAAGCCAACAGAATACTGGGATGTATAAAAAAGGGGATTCACTCCAGAAATAAAGAGATTATTCTCCCACTCTACAAGACTCTGGTCCAGGCCACATCTGGAGTATGCTGTCCAGTTCTGGGCACCGGTCCTCAGGAAGGATGTGCTGGAACTGGAGAAAGTCCAGAGAAGGGCAACAAAAATAATTAGGGGAATGGAGGACATCAGCTATGAGGAAAGACTGCAAGCACTGAACTTATTCTCTCTGGAGAAGAGACGTTTGAGGGGGAATATGATATCAATGTAAAAATACTGTACTGGCGACCCTAGCATAAGGAACAAACTATTCAGAGACACGTGGCCACTCACTAAAACTAGAGGAAAGGCGGTTTAACCTTAAAATGCGTAAGGGGTTCTTCACTGTAAGAGTGGTAAGGATGTGGAATTCTCTTCCACAAGCAGTCGTATCAGCAGGGAGCATTGATAGTTTCAAAAAACTGTTAGATGGGCACCTTAGAGACCACAACATACAGGGGTTATACAATGTACGGTTAAAAGCAAACACACACACATCATAGGTTGAACTGGATGGACTGATGTCTTTTTTCAACCTCACCAACTATGTAACTATGCAGTGGTCCTCAACTCTGGTCCTCGGGGCCCACTAACAGGCCAGGTTTGCAAGATAACTAAATTACATCACAGGTGATCTAATTTGCTGCTCAGTCATTGCAGTATTCTAGTCTGCATTTCCCCAAGGTAATATTTAAAATCTGGCCTGTTAGTGGGCCCCGAGGACCGGAGTTGAGGACCACTGAGTGTATTTACAATTTTGAAATTGCCACTGGTTCCACCCCACTGCGTTGCAACGGTCGCAGGGAAGAGAACGGGAAGACAGGTGCCGGCATCGGCCAAGTAGTGATGGATGAACATCGGCCGGGGCGGTTTGAGATCGTCAGCCGCAAATTTTCTCAAAGGTCCGCGAACCACGAGTTTGCGGCGGGCCCCATTGACTTTAATGCGAGGCGAACTTTAAAAACCTTTATGTAATATTTGCAGCCACAAAACACTTACTAGCTGTGCACAAATAGTCCCAGCACATGGACAATGTCATAACAGAAGTATTGCAATTGGAAAAGTTGCCCTAATTTTTTTTTTTTTACAGCAAAAAAATGTATATTTTTTTTTTTCATAAATCAGCCAGAACTGACAGCAGGTGGTCAATACATGTCAAATACATATAGGGTCCATTCACACATCTATAAAATGTGTCCGCATCCATTCCACAATTTGCAGAACCTTTACAGAGCCAATGATTTTCAATTCCAGTCTGAAAAATTAGGCATTCACAGGATAAAGGAGTAAGTGTCAGCCAGTATTGGCCCCAAAAATTAGCCCACATGGGTAGAGTTGAGCGGACACCTGGATGTCCGTGTTCCGGACTTTTTCCGAACTTTACCCGGACACCGAACCCCATTGAAGTCAATAAGGACCCGAACTTTCAGGCACTAAAATGGCTCTAAAACACCAATAGAAAGGGCTAGAGTGCTGCAAATGGTAGCAAAATGTAGTTAAGAGCATGGCAAGTGCTCTGCAAACAAATGTGGATAGGGAAATAACTTAAAACA
Organism: Pelophylax lessonae; assembly: GCF_965119305.1. NCBI lineage: Eukaryota > Metazoa > Chordata > Amphibia > Anura > Ranidae > Pelophylax > Pelophylax lessonae. The sequence continues at coordinate 25,779,252 of NC_138768.1, read as the reverse complement.
ACAAAAAAAAACTGAAAAATAAAACAATGTTCTTCATCTGTGAAGGACGAGGCCCATATGGAGTAGGAGGGAGGTTGAGGTGGTGGTGGATGTGGCGGTGTCATAGGCGTGCGCACAGGGTGTGCCGAGTGTGCTGGGTGTGCCTGGGCACACCCTAATCACCTAGGGCACATTAGCATTATCGCTCTGTTTGCCAGTGAGGAGATGGGAAAGATCTCCCTCGGACCTGCTCTGCCATAAGAGAAGTGCCACACACTTCTATTTCACTTTGCCAGCAGGGAGAGTAATGTACTGGGGCCATATACATGTAGGCAAACACATGCATGTGTATTTAAACTTTGGGGTGCACACCCTAATGCAATAGGCTGCGCACACCTATGGGCGGTGTAGGTGGAAGCGGCGGTGGAGGAGGACGAGGTAGCCAACACTGCTTTTTTTCAGTCATTTTAAATGAGGGTACACCCCAAAAGATTGAGAAAGATCAAAAATAGAACAATGGCTGGGTAAGGTCGGTATCCATCTCTATTCTGCACAAGGTACGGAAAAGTCCTGTGGGATCCATGCCTGGTTCATTTTAAGCGCCCTGCAATCCTCGGTGGTGGAAGGACATGCGCCAAATTGCTATCCGCCTCAGGCCCATCCGCCGCTGCATTTACCCAGTGTGCCGTTAGGGAGATATAAGGCCCCTGACCGTGCTTACTGGTCCACGTATCGGTAGTTAGGTGGACCTTGGCACAGATGGCATTGCGCAGTGCACACCTGATTTTTTTCCCCCACTTGGTTGTGCAGGGAAGGGATGGATTGCCTGGAAAAGTAGTGGCGGCTGGGCACGACATATTGTGGGACAGCCACCGACTTAAGTGGCTGTGCGTCTCCACCAAACGGAATGATAGCATTTAAAAGGCCAAGAATTTTGAAATGCTGGCATTCAGGGCCAGGGATCGCGGGTGGGTAGGGGGGTACTTCTTCCTCTGAAGTGTTTGGGAGATGGAAAGCTGAACGCTTCCACGGGACATTGTGGAGATGGTTGGTGACCCAGGTGGTGGTGTTGCTGACAGATCGTCTGTTTACGGGGTGGCAGGTGCCGGTATCACTACAGAGGTGGATGAAGAGGCCGAGACTGCAGCAGAAGAGGAAGCAGGAGGAGCCAGAGACCTTTCTTGGTTTTGAAGGTGTCTACTCCACTGCAGCTCGTGCTTTGCACTTAGATGCCTGATCATGCAGGTTGTGCTCAGGTTGAGAAGGTTTATGCCTCGCTTCAGGCTCTGATTGCACAGGGTGCAAACCACTCGTGTCCTGTCATCAGCACATTTTCTGAAGAACTTCCACGCTAGAGAACTCCTTTGAGCTGGCTTTGGTGCGCTCGGTCCCTTGCTGCGTTGGGCAGTAGCAGGCGTAGTGTCTAGGGCATGGCCGCTCCGCTTCTGCACCCTGCTCCCTCTTCTGCTGTGCTGGTGGCTCTGTGCGACGCGACCACCGCCTCTTCCTCCAAACTACTCAGGTCACCTGCATGACCTTCATTCCATGTGGGGTCGAGGACCTCATCATCCTCCACATCATCTTCCACCCAGTCTTCACCCCTGCCCTCCTTGTCGGTCTCCACAATTCTGAGTGCCGCAGCAGTTGGCACCTGCGTTTCGTCATCATCGGAGACGTGCTGCGATGGTCCTTCCATGTACTCATCTTGAGAAATAAGTGGTTGGGCATCGCTGCACTCAATCTCTTCCACTTCTGGGGCAGGGCTAAGTGGATGGTCCTGGGAAACCCTGCTGACAGAGTCATCAAAAAGAAGAAGAGACTGCTGCATGACTTGGGGCTCAGACTGCTTGCCTGATTTGCAAGGGGGTGAGGTGAAAGACGGTTGGACATTGGCTGCAGGTGCCAACTCTGACCTTTCTGCAGTAGACTGGGTGGGAGACAATGTGAAGGAACTGGAGGCACTGTCAGCAGCAATACAATCTACTATCGCCTCTACTTGTTCTGGCCTCAACACTTGTAGAGGCGCATGATGCCCTACCAAATACTGCTGCAGGTTCTGTGGCCTACTCACTCATGAGGAAGGTGTTTCACTTGTGCATGTAGCTGGCACAGATCGACCACATCCTCTCCTTGCAACAGGAGCTCTACCAGCAGCACCACGACCCAGGCCACGGCCCCTATTTGACGGTCTCCTCATATTTCTGTAATTTATGATCTTGCCCTAGAAAGGTGTTTATTGAATAGCGGAACAAAACAACAACAGAATCGCACGGGTGTATCTCACAGTCAAATATGCAAACTATGCCGCAATTAATTTTTTTTACCCCAAAAAGGTGTTTATTAAATAGCGGAATAGAAAAACAGTATACAAATACAACGGGTGTATCTCACAGTCAAATATACAAAGTATGCCGCAATTTAATTTTTTTCACCCCAAAAGCGTGTATATTGAATAGCGGAATAGAAAAAAGGATATAAAACGGTGTATCTCACACGCACAAACACAGACTAGGCCCCGATTACAACTTTTTGTACCCTAAAGGGAGGATGAGGAAGAGGAGTAGGAGGAGTTTGGAACAGGAGGCAAACTGAAGCGCCCTGCAACCCTTGGCTGTGGAAGGAGATGCGCCAAACAAATTTAAAAGGTGTATCTCACACGTACCGATACAGACTATGCTGTAATTTAATTTTTTTCCACCCCAAAATGGTGTATATTGAAGAGCGGAATAGAAAAAATTTTATAAAACGGTGTATCTCACACGGACAAACACAGACTAGGTCCCGATTACAATTTTTTGTACCCTAAAGGGAGGATGAGGGTGAGGAAGAGGAGTAGGAGGAGTTCGGAACAGGAGGCAAACTGAAGCGCCCTGCAATCCTCGGCGGTGGAAGGAGATGCGCCAAACAAATTTAAAAGGTGTATCTCACACATACCGATACAGACTATGCCGTAATTTAATTTTTTACACTCCAAAAGGGTGTATATTGAATAGTGGAATAGGAAAAATGTTAAAAAACTGTGTATCTCACACATACAAACACAGACTAGGCCCCGATTACAATTTGTTGTACCCTAAAGGCAGGATGAGGATGAGGAAGAGGAGTAGGTGGAATTAGGAACAGGAGGCAAACTGAAGCGCCCTGCAATCCTCGGCGGTGGAAGGAGATGTGCCAAACAAATTTAAAAAGGTGTTTCTCACACGTACCGATACAGACTATGCCGTAATTTAATTTTTTACACTCCAAAAGGATGTATATTGAATAGCGGAATAGAAAAAAATTTATAAAACGGTGTATCTCACACGTACAAACACAGACTAGGCCCCAATTACAATTTTTTGTACTCTAAAGGCAGGATGAGGATGAGGAGTAGGAGGAATTCGGAACAGGAGGCAAACTGAAGCACCCTGCAATCCTCAGCGGTGTAAGATGCGCCCAAAAAATTGAAAAGGTGTATCTCACACGTACCGATACAGACTATGTCGCAATTTAATTATTTTTACCCCAAAGGGTGTAGATTGAATAGCGGAATAGAAAATATGATATCAAAAGGTGTATAAATCTCACACGTACAGACTCAGACTAGGCCCCGATTACAATTTTTTGTACCCTAAAGGCAGGATGAGGAGTAGGAGGAGTTCGGAACAGGAGGCAAACTGAAGCACCCTGCAATCCTCGGCGGTGTAAGATGCCCCCCTAAAAATTTGGAAGGTCTATCTCACACGTACCGATACAGACTATGCCGCAATTTAATTATTTTTACCCCAAAGGGTGTAGATTGAATAGCGGAATAGAAAATATGATATCAAAAGGTGTGTCTATCTCACACTTACAATTTTTTGTAAACTAAAGGCAGGATGAGGAGTAGGAGGAGTTCGGAACATGAGGCAAACTGAAGCACCCTGCAATCCTCGGCGGTGGAAGATGCGCCCCAAAAATTTGGAAGGTGTATCTCACACGTACCGATACAGACTATGCCGCAATTTAATTCTTTTTACCCCAAAGGGTGTAGATTGAATAGTGGAATAGAAAATATGATATCAAAAGGTGTATCTATCTCATACGTACAGACCCAGACTAGGCCCCAATTACAATTTTTTGTACCCTAAAGGCAGGATGAGGAGTAGGAGGAGTTCGGAACAGGAGGCAAACTGAAGCACCCTGCAATCCTCGGTGGTGTAAGATGCACCCCAAAAATTTGGAAGGTCTATCTCACACGTTACGATACAGACTATGCCGCAATTTAATTATTCTTACCCCAAAGGGTGTAGATTGAATAGCGGAATAGAAAATATGATATCAAAAAGTGTATCTATCTCATACGTACAGACCCAGACTAGGCCCCAATTACAATTTTTTGTACCCTAAAGGCAGGATGAGGAGTAGGAGGAGTTCGGAACAAGAGGCAAACTGAAGCACCCTGCAATACACGGCGGTGTAATATGCGCCCCAAAAATTTAGAAGGTGTATCTCACATGTACCGATACAGACTATGCCGCAATTTAATTATTTTTACCCCAAAGGGTGTAGATTGAATAGCGGAATAGAAAGTATGATATCAAAAGGTGTATCTATCTCACACGTACAGACCCAGACTAAGCCCAGATTAAAATTTTTTGTACCCTAAAGGCAGGATGAGGAGTAGGAGGAGTTCGGAACAGGAGGCAAACTGAAGCACCCTGCAATACACGGCGGTGTAATATGCGCCCCAAAAATTTAGAAGGTGTATCTCACATGTACCGATACAGACTATGCCGCAATTTAATTATTTTTACCCCAAAGGGTGTAGATTGAATAGCGGAATAGAAAATATGATATCAAAAGGTGTATCTCACACGTACAGACCCAGACTAGGCCCCGATTACTATTTTTTGTGCCCTAAAGGCAGGATGAGGAGTAGGAGGAATTCGGAACAGGCAGGAGGCAAACTGAAGCACCCTGAAATCCTCGGCGGTGTAAGATGCGCCCCAAAAATTTGGAAGGTGTATCTCACACGTACCGATACAGACTATGCCGCAATTTAATTATTTGAGACAATACAAAAAAGGTTGGGACTTTGAATGAGAGACATGACTGAGTAAAAAATTATATCATATTTATTGATGCATAAAAAAGGGGGTAAACATGATGTAATGCACGTATAGGCTGACATGATATGATAACAATAGAGTAGTAAAGTACATGGTGTACACCCCAACAAATACAATCTCAAAAGAACCAACATGACAATGAAACAGTAGTAACAGAGTAACAATATGATATCATAACATCCATATACTGACGCGTTTCGTGGACTAACACCACTTCTTCAGAGTCGATGTATGATATATCTATAAATAAATGAGTATAAGCGTATAAGTACATTGCATTGGATGGTAATTTGGAAATTGGGAGAGAAGGGGACAAAAAGGGGGGGGGGATAGGAGAGAAAATCCCCATAACCCCGACACTTACACAGCAGCTCCAACAGTGACTGGTGCTGGGGGTGGGGGCAACAACCCCTGATGTCTCCCCCGGGAGCTGAGGGCACGTGGGGCCCGCGGGCAAGGCGAAGGTGTCACATACAGAGTAAGTTTGTAGAAGTATTGCTGAGTAAACGGAGTATATCTGAGTAGAGTAAATGATAATAATTGATGGTAATTAATTGTATTAAGTACACAACTTAGTATTACTGAACTGATGTGTGTGGTGTAGGAAAATAAAGGTTAATGTGAGGATGAAAAATAAAGTGAGGTGGAAGTGGGGGAATGTAATGAAAAGCTGAGATAATGAAAAGTTGTGAAATGGTCATGATTATGATGATTGTATAACAATAGCCAGAGTATATCAATATAAAATGATTATAAGTATTGGCTATAGTAGATAAGTATATACTATATAGGGAATATAAGGCTACTCAGTAAGTATATATGGTAATAGAGTACCTACATGACTATATACTGTGTGGAAATCGTAATGTTAGTAAATGGTATATATAGTAAGGGAAATGCTGGCTGGCGGTGATGGCTCTTTCCCCTCTGCATTCCTCGGGAGCTGCGATGTGTATCGGGTGCCCTCCCCTTCCCCCTATGCTCCTTGAGCGTGGCGGATCGGGTGGGCGGTCCCGACGCACATCGGCGTCACGCCCTGCGCCGACGTGTGACGTCATCTGGCGCCGCACGCCGACGGCTGCTGTCTCATCCGGTGCATAAGAGGAAGCCAGCTGGGCGGTATGGCGTTGCCTCCGCTCTGCGACTCCATATCTATGCACCTCGTGACGCTGGGCGCTTGACGGTCGGCGGGCTCGGGCGTCATTGTGTGTCACACTTTCCCTTTTTGGCTGGATTCATTTTCTTCTACAGGTCATTCCATATTATCCTTTTAACTTTTACTATTCTCACACAATTCCCCTTCTCTATCACCCCGCTCCTCATTTAGTCACCACCACACGCTTCCCAAATTAGGCACAGCTGTCAGTCGGGTTGCTTCCGACTTTATTCAAATTTATCACCTCATTCATACTTTTTTACTAGTTCATTATCAAATCCAAACCCCCCCCCCCTTTTCTTGCCTCTACTAGTCTATCTTACTACATATTATCCCCACACTCATTCACTTCATATAATTATTAGGTCCAACATTCCAACATGTCTTGTCATTTCCCTTACTATATATACCATTTACTAACATTACGATTTCCACACAGTATATAGTCATGTAGGTACTCTATTACCATATATACTTATTGAGTAGCCTTATATTCCCTATATAGTATATACTTATCTACTATAGCCAATACTCATTCTATATAGATATACTCTGGCTATTGTTATACAATCATCATAATCATGACCATTTCACAACTTTTCATTATCTTAGCTTTTCATTACATTCCCCCACTTCCACCTCACTTTATTTTTCATCCTCACATTAACCTTTATTTTCCTACACCACACACATCAGTTCAGTAATACTAAGTTGTGTACTTAATACAATTAATTACCACCAATTATTATCATTTACTCTACTCAGATATACTCCGTTTACTCAGCAATACTTCTACAAACTTACTCTGTATGTGACACCTTCGCCTTGCCCGCGGGCCCCACGTGCCCTCAGCTCCCGGGGGAGACATCAGGGGTTGTTGCCCCCACCCCCAGCACCAGTCACTGTTGGAGCTGCTGTGTAAGTGTCGGGGTTATGGGGAACAGGAGGCAAACTGAAGCACTCTGCAATCCTCGGCGGTGGAAGATGCGCCCCAAAAATTTGGAAGGTGTATCTCACACGTACCAATACAGACTATGCCGCAATTTAATTATTTTTACCCCAAAGGGTGTAGATTGAATAGCGGAATAGAAAATATGATATCAAAAGGTGTATCTGACACGTACAAACCCAGACTAGGCCCCGATTACAATTTTTTGTACCCTAAAGGCAGGATGAGGAGTAGGAGGAGTTCGGAACAGGCAGGAGGCAAACTGAAGCACCCTGCAATCCTCGGCGGTGTAAGATGTGCCCAAAAAAATTGTAAAGGTGTATCTCACACGTACCGATACAGACTATGCCGCAATTTAATTATTTTTACCCCAAAGGGTGTAGATTGAATAGCGGAATAGAAAATATGATATCAAAAGGTGTATCTATCTCACACGTACAGACCCAGACTAGGCCCTGATTACAATTTTTTGTACCCTAAAGGCAGGATGAGGAGTAGGAGGAGTTCGGAACAGGAGGCAAACTGAAGCACCCTGCAATCCTCGGCGGTGGAAGATGCGCCCCAAAAATTTGGACGGTGTATCTCACACGTACCAATACAGACTATGCCACAATTTAATTATTTTTACCTCAAAGGGTGTAGATTGAATAGCGGAATAGAAAATATGATATAAAATTGGTGATTGTTCAATAGCACATGTGTACACAGCAGTGTCTTATGTTTTATGTCACAGTCAGCTCTGCAGCAGGCTATGAAGGGAAAAAAAAAGAAAATTCCCCTTTTAGTTTGTAATTTTTAAATAGATTAGTACAGACTATGCCACAATTTAATTTTTTTAACCCAAAAGGGTGTATATTGAATAGTGGAATAGAAAAAAGTGTATAAAATTGAAAATCACTCAATAGCACATGTGAACACAGAAGTGTCTTATGTCACGGTCAGCTCAGAGTCAGCAGCAAGCAGGCTATGAAGGGGGGAAAAAAAAAAATTCCCCTTTAACTTGTAGTAAAATATAGCTGATGAATGCTGCACACAACTGACTGATAAAAATAGATTTTTTTTCTCCCTCCTCCTCCTCCTCAGTGGGCTCAAGTGAGGGCAAAAAGATTGTTCACTGCACCACCCCCCACACAGCAAAATCGATGTAGACTGCCCCTGCCTAATCTCTCGAGCCTGTCCCTAGAATGCTCAAAAAGATTGTTCACTGCACCACCCCCCACACAGCAAAATCGATGTAGACTCTCCCTGCCTAATCTCTCCAGCCTGTCCCTAAAATACTCAAATAACTTTCCCTGCCTACACTCCGACCTGTCCCTGCATTATTTTCGGACACAATTTTTCACTGTCTGTCCCTAATCAGCAGCCAGCACGTATGATGTGTGCTCTCTCCCTAATACTACAGCAGAATGACGCACCGCGCTGTGACTCGAACTTATAAAGACATGGGTCACATGCTTCAGATGGCCATTCACAGCTACTAATACATTAGTAGGCATGGCTGAGATGGCTTAAGGCACACCAGTTAAATGCTTGTTGATTGGCTGTTGAAAGCCCGCCATTAAAAGCGCGCCATTACATACAAAACAGGAAATAAAATGACCGAACACGGATTTTATACCCGAACATACAGTAAAGTTTTCGGGTCCGTGTTCGGGTAACAAAAATCCAATTATTCGGTACGAACCCGAATAATACAGTCCGTGTTCGCTCAACACTAATAATATATTATAAACGATACATGGTCAATCTCCAGATAGTATGTCTTCACAACTGAGGGCTCTACGTGTTTCGTGGATCATTGTCCACTCATCAGGAGCTTGATTTAAAAGTCATATCTGTGAATGTAGACTTAAATTAGAGTACAAAAATATATATAAAAACATAACATAGCATGTTGCTCCCAACAAAACTCTTTGTAAGAACTTAGCACTTACATGTTGATATTTGAAGTAAACCCAGTAGCAATAGGCCAAACAGTCCAACAAGATGGAAAGAGAGGGTTGAAGGAGCCCAACTGGGGAAACCAATGAGGACTTCAAGAATAATACCAAAAGATGTGAACACCAATGGTGACCAGGTAATCTATAAAAATTATATAGTGATAGGTATAATCTAAATATATGATCAGATAAACAATATCTGGTAATGTGTACTACAGAACCAAGGAGAATACCATGGTGTTGGTAAAATAAAGAGGAAGACACCAAAATTGTGCAAGGTAGTGGTGAAGTGAAGAGAGGAGTAATATGATAGAACGGGGACCAAATTGGAAAGAAAAAAACAAAATAATAAAGTAAAGTCAGTGCCTTACAAATATAAAACAGCAGCTAGCAAACAGTGTGAATATACAAACACCAAAATAACATGTAAAATAAAGTTGCAGCGCTAAACATGGTGATAAAGGTGACAAATAATCAAAAAATTTAAAATATTGTATGTTGCAATTATGTCAAATACATATGAAATAAGTTGCAGCGTTAAGTTACAGCGTTTAAACAAAAAGTGATTTAAAGTGACAGAATATAATAATAATTCAGTCCATAGGAAGAAATAAATCCACAATTGTGCTGATATTCAGTGCCGGTATATCTAAAAAAAACCTCCTCCACCAGTGATCCTTCACCAGAAATTGGAATGCACAATCACCAGACCGATATGCTGCCTTATCAAGACAGCTGCTGCATTTTAGTGTAATACCAGGTCTTGAGCTGAGCCATTTATTGAATAGCGGAATAATAGAAAGTATATAAAACGGTGTATCTCACACGTACAAACACAGACTAGGCCCCGATTACAATTTTTTGTACCCTAAAGGGAGGATGAGGAAGAGGAGTAGGAGGAGTTCGGAACAGTAGGCAAACTGAAGCGCCCTGCAATCCTCGGCAGTGGAAGGAGATGCACCAAACAAATTTAAAAGGTGTATCTCACACGTACCGATACAGACTATGCCGCAATTTCATTTTTTTCACCCCCAAAAGGGTTTATATTGAATAGCGGAATAGAAAAAAGTATATAAAACGGTGTATCTCACACGTACAAACACAGACTAGGCCCCGATTACAATTTTTTGTACCCTAAGGGGAGGATGAGGAAGAGGAGTAGGAGGAGTTCGGAACAGGAGGCAAACTGAAACGCCCTGCAATCCTCGTCGGTAGAAGGAGATGTGCCAAACAAATTTAAAAGGTGTATCTCACACGTACCGATACAGACTATTCCGCAATTTAATTTTTTTCACCCCAAAAGGGTGTATATTGAATAGCGGAATAGAAAAAAGTATATAAAACGGTGTATCTCACACGTACAAACACAGACTAGGCCCCGATTACAATTTTTTGTACCCTAAAGGGAGGATGAGGAGTAGGAGGACTTCGGAACAGGAGGTAAACTGAAGCGCCCTGCAATCCCCGGCGGTGGAAGGAGATGCTCCAAACAAATTTAAAAGGTGTATCTCACACGTACCGATACAGACTATGCCGCAATTTAATTTTTTTCACTCCAAAAGGGTGTATATTGAATAGCGGAATATAAAAAAGTATATAAAATGGTGTATCTCACACATACAAACACAGACTAGGCCCCAATTACAATTTTTTGTACCCTAAAGGGAGGATGAGGAAGAGGAGCAGGAGGAGTTCGGAACAGGAGGCAAACTGAAGCGCCCTGCAATCCTCAGCGGTGAAAGGAGATGCGCCAAACAAATTTAAAAGGTGTATCTCACACGTACCGATACAGACTATGCCGCAATTTAATTCTTTTCACCCCAAAAGGGTGTATATTGAATAGCGGAATAGAAAAAAGTATATAAAACGATGTATCTCACAAGTACAAACACAGACTCCCCTTTAAATTTGTAATTTTTAAATAGCAGATTAGAACAGCACTGTGTGTAAAGGCTGTATGTCACAGTAACGTATGAATGAAAAAATGAATAATTATTTTTCACTTTAATTGGTGATTTTTCAATAGCACATGTGAACACAGCAGTGTCTTATGTTTTATGTCACGGTCAGCAGCAGGCTATGAAGGGAAAAAAAAAAAAATTCCCCTTTAAATTTGTAATTTTTAAATAGCAGATTAGAACAGCACTCTGTAGTAAAGTATAGCTGAACGCTGCACACAACAGACTGATAAAAATATTTTTTTTTTCTCCCTCCTCCTCAGTGAGCTCAAGTGAGGGCAAAAAGATTGTTCACTGCACCACCCCCCACACAGCAAAATCGATGTAGATCGCTAACGGACGATTGTTCTGTCCTGTGTCTCCTAATCTCTCCCTGCCTACTCTCTCCAGCCTGTCCCTAAAATGCTTTTCTATCTTTCCCTGCCTACACTCCGACCTGTCTCTACATTCTTTTCAGCCACAATGTTTCTTTTTCCTGTCTCTGTCCCTAATCGGCAGCAGCCAGCACCGTTGTGTGTGCTCTCTCCCTACACTAGAACAGACTGACGCACACCGCGCTGTGTCTCTATCTTATAAAGACCTGGGTCACATGCTTCAGCTGGCCAATCACAGCCATGCCATTAGTAGGCATGGCTGTGATGGCTTCTATGGCGCATCAGTTAAACACTTGTTGATTGGCTGTTGAAACCGCACCATTAAAACCGCGCCATTACATACAAAACAGGAAATAAAATTACCGAACACGGATTTTAAACCCGAATATACAGTAAAGTTTTCGGGTCTGTGTCCGGGTAACAAAAATCCAATTATCCGGACCTAACCCAAATAATACAGTCCGTGTTTGCTCAACCCTAGTGATGATACCTCCTCTGATCAAGAAACAAGGCTTATGGTACCATGGCGAACAACTGTATATACCACCTTCACTCCAATCTGAGGTAATTGGCCAGTTCCATGATACCCTTTCAGCAGGTCATGGAGGAATTACCCAGACATTTGAAAACATTAGCCGTTATTATTGGTGGCCTTCTATTAAATTGGACATCAGGGATTATGTCCTTTCTTCTGATATACAGTATGTGCTCGATCAAAGACCCAAAGATAAAACCTGTGTGTCTTCTCCAACCTCCTGCAGTTCCTCGAGGACCATGGACTGACATAGCCATGGACTTTATTGTGGATCTACCGTTATCACACAAACACAACACCATCATGGTGGTAGTGGATAGATTCACGAAAATGGCACATTTCATTCCTTCTGTAGGACTTCAATCTGCTTCAAAGACTGCCTCCTTGTTCCTGCAAAACATATTTCGGATACATGGATTAACCCAAACCATCATCACTGATTGTGGGTCCCAGTTCACCTCTCGTTTCTGGTCCCATTTTTGTCGTCATCTAAGGATCCAACGATGTTTATCCTCGGCTTATCATCTTCAGACCAACGGCCAAACAGAACATACCAACCAGATTCTAGAACAATATCTTCGTTGTTTCACTACACATCTGCAAGACGACTGGTTATCTCTGCTTCCCACAGCAGAGTTCTCCTACAACAACCACATGCACCACTCCAGCAAGATGACACTTTTTTATGCCAACTATGGTTTCCATCCATGTGCCCTTCCAGAGCTACCTTGTCCAAACACAGTACCCGATGTAGCCTCACGACTGAACAAACTTAGACATCTTAAGCCTATGTTGTACCAGACCCTGAAAATAGCACAACAACGCTACAAAGGATATGCAGACAAGAAAAGGTCCCCAGCACCCACCTATGTGCCAGGGGACAAAGTCTGGCTGTCCACACAACATATGCATTTGTTCTGCCCCTCACGGAAGTTGGGACCACGCTACATAGGGCCTTTCACTATAACCAAGATCCTATCTCCTGTGGCCGTCCGCCTTGATCTCCCTTCTACCTACAGGTTACATCAGGTTTTTCATGTATCCCTCCTAAAAACCTTGGAAACCCAACAGATTTCCTTCCCGTATTGTTGCTCTACCCTCTCCAGTGGTTGTGGATGGCTCTGAAGAGTTTGAAGTCCAAGAGATTCTCGATTCCAGACGTCGTAGGGGAAATCTGGAGTATCTCATCCACTGGAAAGGGTATGGCCCAGAGGAAAGGTTCATGCACCTGCCAAGGTTAGAGCTTTCCACAGAAGACACCCTGGCCGACCAACCCTATTTCGCGCCCTGAGGTTGCGTTTAGGAAGGGGGCTCTATCATGGCACTGCCGCGTTTTCACCTGCGTCTGGGCGCCTGCGGCATTCTCGCAACATAGTCTCGGTGCTTGCCGTCCTCAGAGACACCTCCTTCGGGTCGGCAGTGGTTCCTTCTCCTCCCCTCACCTCTGAGGACTGCAGCAGCACACTGTCGTGGCAAGATGGCGGCCACCATGCGGTTCCAGTTTTTTACACAGAGGGAGAGAGGAAAGTTGAAGATCTGGTAAGATCAGGTTCTATGAAGCAAATCAAGATGGCGCTGGGTCTCTGACCTTCCTTTATAGCCCCTAGCAGCCCCACCTACTGTTGGGAGGTGACGGGTCATGTGATCCTGGCTCCCTATATAAACCAAGCACACCTTCCAGTCAGTGCTTGGTTATTTTCCTTGCTCCTGTGTGTCCGCTATTGCTTTGCCTGTGTTCCTGGTTCCTGATCATTTCTCCCTCAGGTTGATACTCCTTGATTGCCTGCCAGACCTGACTCCAGAGTTGTTGACTTTACTTCCACCTCTTCATTAAAGGCCTCCGTGCCACCACAGACCCTACGGGGCCCTGTTCCCACTTCCAGGGACTCCTGAGGGTCGTGATTGTAAGGGAGTGCTGTTCCACTGCAACTGGGTTCCCTCTCCACTGCAAGACCCCAGGTGAGTTGTGACAAGGAGCTCAGAAGGCAAAATTGTGAAGCCGGTTCGGATGGGAATCATAACCGCTTAGGTAATTTGCCAAGGTCACTGGTGAGGAGCACAAATCATGAGAGCGGTAACGTCTGTGCACTGATTAGAAGCATAAGTAGTATTTTTTGAAAAAGGTTCCTGTAGAAGGGAGACAATAGGAGAGCAGGATCAACTGGAATTCTGGTATGGTTACCCAAACAAAAATAGATACCTACCAATTGGGGTAAAGAATGGACAGAGAGACCAGGGGGTAATAGGAGACAAACAGGACAGCAAAAGAGAAGAAGGAAAGGAGAAGGGGGGAAGAGTAAGAATGGGAAACATATATGCCTGGGAGGTCCCAAGAGCCACTAACAGGGTGAGATAGATCAGCGAGGTGTGAGTATAGGCAGCCCAAGGTTCCCAAACAGTCTCAAATTTTTGGTACTCAGGAGACTACTAGATAGTTTTTTTTGGGTCAAGATCCAGGAGATTTTTCTTTTAAACAAGGTGAAAGAGACTGTAGGACTCTTCAATGCTTTAGCTATGGTCAATTTCGCCCCTAAAAGCATAAAATGAATCAACCTTTTTTGGCCCTTGGTGGCACTGTTCGGAGTGAAGTTTAAGAGGGCTATCGGTGGGGTTTGAGGTATGGATATTCCAGTAACTTTGCAGGTCAGATGAAAGACCCTGTTCCAGAATCCCCGTATTTTCGGACACTCCCACCATGTGTGCAGGAGGGTGCCCTTATGAGCGCAGCCCCTGAAGCAGAGTGGCGAGGACAAGGGAAAACAGCAATGTAGCCTTTACGGAAAAAGGTACCATCTGGTTAAGACTTTCAGACTTGCTTCTATTAAGGTAACATTCAAAACCCCCTTGTATGCCTGTTGCAAAGCTGAGTACCACGTCTCCAGTTCCCAAACCTGTGATAAGTCCTTCTCCCAAGCCAGAGCATAGCTCGGCTTGGGGCCACTCCCGGAAAGTGACTCGTAAATAGCAGAGATTCCCCCCTCTGCTCCATGGCTGAACAACACCACACCTCATAGGCCGTAGCCGTGGGAAGCAATGGCTTAGATTTCCATATGGAATGCAAGAAATGTGTAATTTGGTGAAACCTGAAGAGTTCAGAATTAGGCATCTTGAGTTTGCTTTTACAGTAGGAAAGAGAGATGGGTCCCGAGGGGGTGAAAAAGTGGCCTATCCTGTATAAGCCTTTGTCCAGCCACCATTTGAATTCAACAATATTTAGACCCGGAGGGAAGCTGCGGTTTTGGAAGAGGAGTGAGAGTGGACTTAAAGATGAGGTGAGTTCGGGTCTACCCTTAAGCCTGTTCCATAGAGCTAAGGAGTGTGAGAGTGTTGGAGCTAAAATGGCCGGTCTGTATTTAGGGAGGCACCACATAAGGAAATCAATGGTGTGCAGCGGCACCACCTGGCGTTCCATGTGCACCCAATCATGTTTTGCCGTGCAAGAGTAGATCGACGATATCTGTGCCAGTTGGGCAGCCTGATAATACCATATTGGATTTGGGACCCCCAATCCCCCTCTGTTCCGGGATCTGAACAATAGCCCCCTCGCTAATCTATGACCATTTGAACCCAATTGAAAGATATGATTCTAAAATGGAAGCATTTAACATGGTCCCTAATCAAGGGAATGGGTAGAGACCTAAAGAAGTAAAGAATTCTCGGCAATAATGTCATTTTCACTGCGTGGATCCTTCCCAGCCAGGATAGGGAAAGGTGAGACCAGTTTTGTAAGTCTTGACTGAGTTTATGGAAAAGAGGTAGGTAATTGGCTTCATATAACCCATCTATTCTATTCGTGAGGGAAATACCCAGGTATGGGATAGAACTTTCACTCCAGATGAAGGGGAAATGGGGCTTAATGCTAGATCTGTGCAGGTATATTGATATTTAGAGCATGGGACTTGGACATGTTAATGTGAAGACCAGATATAGTGCCAAAAGATTGCAGGAGTGTATAAATGTTCAGAAGGGAGATACATGAAGAGGTGATAAAGATGAGCAGATCGTCAGCAAAAAGACCGCTTTTGTAAGTGTGTGTGGGCCACATTGGACCCTGTGGATATCAGGGTGTGATCTAATTGCTTGTGCCAATGTTTCCATTGCTATTGCAAACAGGAGGGGTGAGAGCGAACATCCCTGATGTGTGCTCCTTGGTATAGGGAGTGGGTCAGAGTAGCAACCCTGGAACTGCACCCTAGCCGCCGGTTTGGAGTTTAAAGCTCTAAGGATATTCGTGAAATTGGGACCAAAACCCCATTTATCCAAGACCTTAAAAAGATAATGTCAGGAAATAGAATCAAATGCCTTCTGTAAGTTGATCGACAAGAGGAGACCTTCCTGGTGGGGCCCTCCCGCCCATCCTGAATGCAACAGTGACACAACATCAATGGCCTGTCTAATTTGGTCAGTGCCCTGTCGACCCGCAATGAATGAGGAGAGCTGTTGGCAAATATCTTGGTAAAAATTTTTAACTCATTGTTAATGAGAGAAATCGGACGATAATTGCCAACCTCACTGTCATCTTTCCCTGGTTAGGGGATTACGGTGATGAAGGCTGAGTTGAGGGCCAGATCTAAGTGCGTTGTTTTACATAGTTTGTTAAAAAAGCGCGCTAAATAAGGTGCCAGGGTGGGAGAAAAGGCTTTGTAGTAGGGGACTGAGAATCCGTCGGGGCACGGAGCAGAGCCCCCCCTCAGATTCTTGATAACCAATTCAATTTCTGCAGTGGAAATAGGAGTTTCCATCGAGGAGCTGTGATGATCATTACGTTTAGGGATAGGAATCAAGTCCAGGAAGTCCATTAGCTTAGAGGAGGAGGGCACGGATCGCATACTGTAGAGGGATTGATAGAACTTGTGGAATTCTGACATAAGTTTTTTAGGATTACGCGATTTTGTACCGTCTGAGAGACGAAGGACTGGAGGAGTTCGAACGCGAGGTTTTGAAGAAAGACCTGCCGCTAATAAAGTTCCTATCCAATAGCATTGGGAATAAAACTTGGCACCTTGCCATCTTAGATATTTGTCTGCTTTAGCTGTCAAAGCTAAGTTAAGTTCCGTTATGGCTGTGTCCAGTTGTGAAATTTAAACCGAGTCCGGACGATGTTTATGTCGCTTGGAGAGAGCAAGAAATTCCCTTTCCAGCTTGTCAATGTCGAATTGTTGGGCATGGTTTATCTGGGTGGAAATTTGTATGAGTGGCTTTATGAGTGGAGGGGGAGATGTCTCCTGTATTGTTACGCAAAAAATATTCCTTGATGTGCATTTCAATCTCCTGGATTTTGACTGGGTCACTAAGTACAGATTCATTTAGTCTCCAATTATTGTGTGAGGCGAGGGAGTTGGGTCGCTGAAGCAGAAGCATCACCAATGAGTGGTCGGACCAAACCACGTCCTTGATGTCAGCCCTGCGAGCTAGGGGGACAAGCAAAGTTGGTAAAAATATTGATGGTTGGTGGGTCATGTGAGTTATGAAACCTACCGGACGTTTTTTGTCGATGCACATATCGAATGCGACAATTAAGTCCCCCCCCCCCAGATAACGGAGCCTTCAACCTGTGGAGAGAGGGAAGCCAACATGGAACTAAAGAATCTGTCTTGTGCTAGATTGGGAGCATAGTAAGGGATAAAGGAGAATGTGTGATTGTCAATGGAACCCTTAACCAAGATATAGCGACCTTCAGGGTCTCTGTGAATAAGGGTAGAGGCGAACTTACAGCGATGAGAAAACAATATAGCCACTCCCTTTGTTTTCCCTTCAGCATTAGCTAGAAAGAAAACAGGAAATTTAGGGTGGAGAAATTTGGGACTGAATTGTTTATGGAAGTGGGTCTCCTGTAGGAGCATAACATCTATTTTCTGTGAGTGGTAAGATTGAAAGGCCTTCCTCCTCTTAACAGGGGAGTTTAGGCCCTGAGCATTGTGGGTACCTATTCGGAGAAGTGGAACATGACTATTGTCATCAGCCATGGAGAGAGGGTAGGAGGAAACATAGAGAACACGAGACGCTTACCCCTCTGTTGAAAGAAGTGAGGGCTCGGAAGAACAACCTCATGATGTGGTATACCATGGAGTGGATATTGTGACAAGGGAGACCTCCGGGGCCTAAAAACACAGAGAAAGGTTAGAAGGGAGGAAAACAGAAACGACAGAGAGAGGGACACACAAAAGAGAAAATTCCATTCAGAGAATGAGAGGTAAAAACCCCTCACCCCCAAAGGAAAATGGTCAATTCCCTCGCTAAAATCGTGAGGAGGAACCTATCAAGAGGACAGAACATAACCTAGTCCTCGAAATAGGTAAGGGCGCAAGGTCTACAACCCGGCCGCAGTGCCCATGCATCAAGCATATTAAAACAAAGAACCAAAGTATTTGTATGCCAAAACATGTATATAGTGGACCAAAAGTCCTCGACAGACAATATCCTGAGAATACAACAATATATTTAAAACAATGAGGGTATATATGGGTGTTGATAAGAACAGACATCAGGGGAGCAAGCCACGGATGTTGTTGTGACTTACACCAGGGGGACAAAGAAAAAAAGAAGAAAGGGGGACGGGGTAGCGCTGTGTTCAAAAAAGGCATAAGTGGTGAAATAAACTGAGGAGACCGGAAAGGAATAGGTGGAGAACCTCCCGGAACCAGGGCGGCTGCTCAGGGTAAAAATGGGCACGCTGGCCCTACACTTGCAGAGTTCCTTGGGCAGGGGTCAGCCTATGAGAAAAAAAGTTCATCCCGGTCGCTTGGAGTTCTTGGAGCACTTGTGCTTGGGCTTTTGCCAAAGAGGTGCAATAGGACTTGTGGGCATCTGTAGTTTAGTTGATCCAGAAGGCATTTCCTGTGGAGATGGGGAGGTTGGAGATTGGGAGAGCAGATGTAGATCCAAGAGAATACCGTGCACTTTCTTATTGAATATTATTATGTATTGTGTATTTTATATATTTACCACTGGTTATGCACATATCACATATTTATTCTACGTATTTTTGCGCCAATTTTTTCATCTATTGTTCATCCTGTTGCTGCATCCATTTGCAGTTAATTGTCAGCAATTGTACGCTTATTTGTTCCCAAGACAGCCCTAGATTTCCCTGATGCTAGATCCAAATAATTAACATCCAGAGAAAGACCATCCAAGTGAGATCCAGAGGGGCATAGTTGCAGGCAATTGAGAATCTGTAGTGGGGCCATTGCTTGGAGGTGAGCAAGCATTCCAGCTACAGGTGGTGGTCACTGAAGTCACTGGACTATAGAACTGTAGAAAACGATTGATTATTGCACAGCGGTGGATTTTTAAAAAATATTTATAGGGACTATGCACATTGATTGCGCTACACTTGATGTGGCATTTTTGTTATTGATAGTTACAGGTGGACAACTTTTGATATGTGCAAGCAGCAATCGCGAATATCTATATCATTTTGCATGTACATATTGTTTTGCTCTGAGCTTTTGATAATTTTGAGCAGTTGTGATTAGGTGTGTGTACTGCGTTGATCACACAGTTGGTTGGTATTAACTTAATTAACTTCATTTTGAGCACTGATTTTCTACACAAAGTTTTATTTATTTTTGCACTGATTACACACATTGGGTATACAGTATTTAGTTGTTCTTCATGTGTATGATTTAAATACTTATAGGAAGGGATCAGGGGGATTGTTACTTTTTAATCTTTTTTCCTTTTTCATGAACACGTCTGACTAGAAGATCTGTGAGGTGGCAGAAATACCCAATTATGGGGCCCTTATGAGTAAGAACATTCATTTTGAAATAAATTAAGTGAACAGAATTCTAATTTCTTTTTAATATCTTCTTCAGAATAAACCAATGATTGATCAATGAGCACCTGGAACCTGTTTTTTGCTTCAGATGTTTTCCTATCAGGATCTGGCAAGGTGTGGAGTAGAAGCGTTGTCTCTGCAGCATTGTATGAGGAAGCCGAACCCTCCCTTGTGTCAGCAGTTTACAAGGAAATGTATACAAGGGGAAAGATTTTTTTATTAGGTCCTATATAGAAAATGTACTTTAAAATGAACTCAGCGTATGACTTAATATATGAACTTACTGAGAACATGCTCTCATCAACTTTAACTAATATTAAAATAATTTTAGAATACACCAAACTAAATGTATTTACTAATATAGCCGGATACATCTACATACTGTATAATATAATAAAGTGACCCGACACTAAAAATACATTACAATAGGTTTATAAAAGATAATGTTTAATATTTATCTGTCTGCTAGGTGGTGAGTGAAATCTTTCCTCTCTTGAAGAGTGATGGGTGTCTCTGGTATCTGACACTTTGTCCCCTTCATGTTACTGTGGTTCCTCCTCACTAAGTGATTGCATTGTTTTGTAGTGAGATAACGGCTAGTTGGGGGAACCACTACACCCAGAAGAGAACAAGGTTTCCAACAAACCCAAAGTGTCTAAAACCAGTGGTGTCCAGAGCAAAAAGTACATTCACCATCCAAAGGAGTTAAAGTGGTTGTAAACCTTCACATATACCAAGTGAAGTGAATAGCCTCAGATGATACACATTGATTAAATAAATCCTCCTACATAAATGTTACCTGCATATCTGCTGTCTTCAGCTTTCTACACTCATTGGAAAGTGCAGATCATGTTAAAAATCCTTCTCTCTCTTTCAGCAGCACATAGGGGTGGGTGGGGAGAATGGACTTACACTGTGTGAGAGCTGATTGGAGGAAAGGAACACACCCCCTCTCAACAAAGGAAGAGGAACAAAGGAACACGCAGAGCTGTAGTCTGGATAGACAAGCTCCCTGCTCTAAGCTCCCTTCCCATACAAATTTTCAGCTACTGCTACCTCATGTGTTGAAGAGCTTGTCAGAAGAGACTCATGCTGATAACAGAGGAACAAAGCACCAGAGAGAAATGGCAGTTAGCGCTTTGGAGAGAGATAAGTAAACACTACATTTATATATGTGCTTAGTTCAACTTTCATGAATGGGGTTTACAACCACTTTAAGTATTAAATGTTTATATATGTTCATTAATACACTAACTAAATACTAAAATTAACAACAATAAAGATAATGCTATAACTACTGATAACCCAGTGTTGATCAATACATATTAGTGGATACATATTTTTGTATTTAGGTCAGGTCTGTACAGAATTATGTAACATTTTGGAAAAAATATACAGCCAAGAAGTCCAATACTTGATGCCATTATAGCAAAAACCTCCACAGCCACCATGTATTTCCCTCTGGTGCTCAGATAGGCCGGGATCATGGCAATCCAGACACTGCAGAACACCAGCATGCTGAAGGTGATGTACTTGGCCTCGTTAAAACTGTCCGGTAATGTCCTGGCTAAAAAAGCGATAATGAAACTCATAGCTGCCAGAAGCCCCATATATCCCAGGACAGAGTAGAAGCCGATAACTGAACCCTCATTACACTGAATGATGAGCTTCCCCTGATAAGAGTGAGTGTCCCGATCCTGGAAGGGCGGAGAAATAGACAACCAAGTGACACAGATTATGACTTGGACCAGTAAGAAGACACAAATGATCAAATTGGGCAGTTTGGCTCCCATCCATTTCCTCCAGGGACTCCCAGGTTTGGTGGCTTTAAAAGCAATACACACCATGATACTTTTGGCAAGTAATGAAGAGACGGCAACTGAGAAGATGACACCAAAAGAGGTTACACGCAGCATGCAGGTCACATCTACTGGATGGCCGAGGAACAAGAAGACACAGAGGAAGCTCAGCATGATGGAGACCAGGAGAAGATAGCTCAGGTTCCGGTTATTAGCTTTAACAATGGGGGTGTCCTGGTAATGTATAAATATCCCCAATATTAAACCAGTCAGAAGACAACAGAGGATGGAGACAGCTGAAAATACTGCAACAATGGGATCATCAGTGTAGGAGAGAAATTCCATCAATTTAGAAACACACCGATCCTTCTTCTCATTTGGCCATTCATCATCAGGACATTTCATGCAGTTTTCACTGTCTGCAGGAAGAAAAATACAAACACAATGAGGATCGGGGTCAGAGCTTCTGAGAAAATGAATTGTCTTGTGTTGTCTCACAGCTAGCAATGGGATTTCTATCAGTGCATTGTGGGGGGAGGAAAAGAGAATATAATAAATAATAAATATAATATACCATATTTATCGGCGTATAACACGCACGTTATCCTCCTAAAAATGGAGGAAAAAGTAGCAGTGCGTGTTATACGCTGATTTAAAAAAAAAGTCCAGAAAGCAGCGCCGAGAGGTAAAAGGTAGTCCCGCCTCCTATGTCGATGTCTATCATAGGCGCCGGGACTTCTGATGACAGCTCGTCCTTCCTTCTTCTCGGCGCCGCCCTCCCCCTTCTACCTCTCGGCGCTGCTTTCTGGAAATTTTTAAAAGTGATTTGGATAGTGGCACTGGCGCTGGCGAGACTGCAATTATGGGCACTGGCACTGGCGAGGCTACAATTATGGGCACTGGCGCTGGTGAGGCTGCATGTATGGGCAATGCGCTGGTGAGGCTGCAATTATGGGCACTGGTGCTGGCGAGGCTGCAATTATGGGCACTGGCGCTGGCGAGGCTGCATGTATGGGCACTGGCGCTGGCAAGGCTACAATTATGGGCACTGGCGAGGCTGCATGTATGGGCACTGCGCTGGTGAGGCTGCATTTAAGGACACTGCACTGGCGAGGCTGCATTCGTGGGCACTGCGTTGATGAGACTGCATTCATGGGCACTGGTGAGACTACATTTTAATTTTAAAAAAATGTTCTGAGTTCAAAGATGTTTATTTTAAATTTCAGCATTTTTCCTGAAATGTCTTCCCTAAAATGTAGGTGCATGTTATACGCTGATAAATACGGTACTGTAAATATAATACAAATATAATTAAAAAAAAATATATATAATGTAATAAATTACCTAAATACTGTATATAATTTAGCGGTTTGTTTGTGTCTCTTGGACACAGTGCATCGCCGATTGGCAGATAGGCTCTGTGATTGTCGCTTCTGATTACATGATGGATGTGATTGGACATAATTAAACAATTCTGCCTGTTACTCAATCTGCTCTGTTTCTCCTCACATAGAGCTCGCCAGTGAGGAGAGAGTGAGCCAATCTGTGTTGCCAGCCGGGGATCAGTGAGTTTTGAAGCATTTCACACACTGATCACCCAGCCAGTGTCCCCAGTGTGCACACATCTGTCACAGTGTCCAATCCACATCTGTTGCAGTGTACTAGTGATCAATCAACATCTGTCACAGTTTACCAGTAATAATCCACATCTGTCCCAGTGTACCAGTGATTATCATTATCAGTCACACTGTACCAGTGATCATCAATATCTGTCACAGTGTACCAGTGATCAACATCCCTTCCAGCGGAACGTAGGTGCTGCCCATGTGGGATGGGGGGGGGGGGGAGGTAATTACACCACAAAAGCGAACATCCTCAACATCTGATTAAGAGAATTGAAGTAGGCCAGCACCTATGGATTTATAGAAATTGCACTGATGGAACTGATTTTAAGATACAAGCCACTATGCTACAAAGTAATTTCCTACAAAGAAGGTACAGTAGAAAATATATATAGATATAAAAATGCCAAAAAGAGAAAAGTGACTGACATCACTACAGGGATTCTACGTAGACAGCCCTATCACAAGACACTTTGCAGATAAACACAAATATTGAGCGGACACTCCTCAATTCACTGCATTAGCAAGAATACATCCCCCACCTAGGGGTGGAGACTTTAATCGGTTGGTGCAAGGCACATTAAGGGGACCTCCCAGGCACAATATTTAAAGGAATTTTTAATTTATATTGTTTCACTTTAAGCATTATTAAAATTACTGCTCCTGTAAAAATGATAGTTTTAAAAAATGTTTTTTTGCATTGATAAATCTCTCCCAGGACAGTATCCAGGTCCCCACTCACTTTATGGCGATAACTTGCTAATAAGCCTTTAAAATGAGGACTTTTGACTTTTAATGTTCGTGTCCCATAAACTTTAATAGAGTTTGCATGTTCGCTAGAACTTTTTCTCTGTTCGAGATGTTCCGGTGCAAACTCTGTGGATGGTAACCTCACATGGGACAACATTATTGCATTCAACCTTACATTTGAGATATGTTTAATTACAACTAGGATATAATTATAAAAATTGACTTAATTGTAATAGTAAATATTATCTTTTTTTGTCTTCAATTGCTAAAGGACGCCTCCGGCCTATGTCCCCTCTTTTTCTTTCCATCTTGCTGGTGCCATTTGCACGGTGTGTCATTGTGTCTTTCCCCACTATGAGTGGGTGCGTGGCCCCATCTGGCTCTAGCATCACTGTTGGTTCCTCCATTTTCTTAATTTTTGGAGGGCATGTACTGGGGCATGGCTGCTGTTGTGCCCAGGCCGGGTTGCAGCTCGCCTATGGTGGGTGTTGAGGGGTGCCTTGGCCTTTGCATGGCTGTGTACACATATAGGTGCATTGCTTTATGGCTTTTAATCTCTGTTGCCTTTTTGACCTTTTTATTCTCTTTTTGTTCTATTTGATTTGATGATTGTGCATTGGTTTCTATGTGCGTATGCTCCTTGTTGTGGTTTGACTTTTGTTCTGACCATCAGGGGGCTACCTCTGTGCAATGGCAACTCTGTCTGACGCTGTCATTTCCACACTTGCGCACTGTATGCTCGGGGCGTCGCTTTACCCTTGGACAGATTGGGGCCGGCACCATTTTGCAGACCATGCAGTGTCCAGCGATTATAGTGGAGAGGCCCGTCCCAGGTTTTAGGCACACTCCAGCACATATGGGGTCTTGCCCTCGGTTGGGGGTGGCCCTTGGACACGCTCACTGACTATATATATGGACCTATCTATGCTTTTAGCAATTATTCCAACTTGATTCCTGGAATTGAGAGCTTGTGCTCTTTGTTTCTCCATCTAAGGTAGGCCATATTGGGAAACACATATGAGGCTGGTATTCTTGATGCATTTATCTACATACTCTGGATATATTTTAAGAATGATGGTATGTCTTGATTGTCAAGGGCTAATGAGGGCCTCTGGGGACCCTTTAAGTATACCATTAGGTGCTGGAATACTTGGAGTCTTTCTTATACAAATATGTCTTTACAGCGATTTACTGCTGAGAAGTGATATCCTATTTACAGTCAGACTTGTATAAAGTACTCAAAATTTCTACTTGAGTAAAAGTACAAGTGCTCGATCAAAAAGTGACTTGAGTAGAAGTGGAAGTGCTCACAGAAAAAGTTACTTAAGTAGAAGTACTAAAGTATTCAACATTTTTTTTACTTAAGTATTGCAAGTAGTTTTTTTAAAAAAAATTGCTACTTAAGTACTAAAAGTAAAAAGTACCAGTAGTTTTGAAAAAAAAATTCTACTCAAGTACTGAAAGTAAAAGTACCAGTACTGTGTTATGTAGTTATTAAAGAAAGAAGTCAAAAGTTTGAACAGCATATTGTTTTTTATTATTTCAAATGATTTATTCAAATGATTAACCTGTGTTTGTTAGTAGTTTCTTGATGCACTTTAAGCGCTGTAGCACCATTTATTTGTTTGTTTCGTATTTTCTTTTTATTGGAAAGATTTGGTATAGCAGCTTTTATTATACACAGCCTTTATTTTCGTATGCGCTGATTTACAAATGACATTATACACATTTTTTTGAGCTTTATGCAACCTGCCATCTACTGTTCTGGCAGTGGTAATTTTTTTAAAAGTAACGAGTAACTATGCAGCACAAAAAAAAAATACTTGAGTAGAAGTATCGAAATCATCGAAAAAATGTAGTGAAGTAAAAGTAGAAGTAGGAGAAAAAAATTCTACTCTAGGAAAGTACAGATACCGCATTTCGGTACTTAAGTACAGTACTTAAAGTGGAGTTCCACCCATTTTTGGAACTTTAGATCTTTGTAATCCCCTTTAAAATGTCTTTTACCAATGGAAACTTTTTTTTTTTTTTTTTTGCTAGTAAATACCTTAATTTCGGATTTATTCCTCCTCTCCTCACTTGCTGGTCCGATCGGCGATGACGTCATTCGGCGATCCGCAGTGTCTGCTGGGATGTATTCTATTCCAGAAATCTCAGTAGCTGTAGCTGTACTGAGCCGTGCCTGCCCCGCCTCCGCCCCGCCTCCTCTCAATGAATTGCATTGTATGAATGTATTAAGGCTGTTCTCTGCTCAGCCTCCGCCCCGCCTCCTCTCAATACAACTCAATGAGAGGAGGCGGGGTGGAGGCGGGGCAGAGAACGGCCTTAATACATTCATACAATGCAACTGAATGAGAGGAGGCGGGGCGGAGGCGGGGCAGGCACGGCTCAGTACAGATACAGCTACTGAGATTTCTGGAATAGAATACATCCCAGCAGACACTGCGGATCGCCGAATGACGTCATCGCCGATCGGACCAGGAAGTGAGGAGAGGAGGAATAAAGCCGAAATTAAGGTATTTACTAGCAAAAAAAAAAAAAAAAGTTTCCATTGGTAAAAGCCGTTTTAAAGGGGATTACAAAGATCTATGTATTCCAACCTATTAAAAATGGGTGGAACTCCGCTTTAAGTAGTTCTACTTCGTTACTATACATCTCTGTTTACAGTACATCATAGGATATGTCCATTTCCTTGCCTTCATTTGGTAAGACTTTGAGCTTTTGGGCCATTCCACTTCCTTTCTTTCTTTTCATCTACTATGGTCTCTATAGATTGCTTGTTACTTCTTTTGTTTGGTTTATGTAGAATTGGGCAAGTACCATGGTCCAGTAGGCATAACCCTCACTGGAGACATTTTAAGCTTTGTTCCTTGATTATGGTTAAAGTCGTATATGGTGGCTATCAATTACCATTCCATATATGGTTTATGTTTATTATACTAGTTATTGATTCAATATAACTATTGCTCCCACCTGTGTTTTCCAAACTATTAGACATTGATATATAATGTTACATGATGATATTGAATAATTGTTGATGTATATTTTTTTGTCTTGTTGTTTTTCTCATTATGATATAGACATCTATTTTCAGCCATTGCTGTACACTGTATCTGATAATGTGGTCCTGAAGAATCCGGGGCTCCCGAGAAACATGGTGACCACTCCACTATTGAAGAGATTCAATCTCTCCACAAACTTACCATGATGCTCTGTACTGTATGGTATACGTATCTATGTTTTTAATGTCTGTTTTTAAATATATAATACTAATGAAATTGTGTAAAATTTTTATACATTCTGTGTGTTGTGTTCTCAAAGACATATTTAAAGTCCCGCTATAGATTCCCTTTTTTTTTTTTGCTTCAAAGTTATAGAGGCAACAAACTATCCTGATGTCCTGACTCGTTTCTTGAGACCTGATAATTCCAGGACAGTAGAAATACCCCTAAAAATGCTTTTTGGAAAGTTGACAGTCCAAGGTATTTAGTAGGAGGGATGGTGGTTTATTTGAAGTTGTAGTTTTTTGTCATTATTTTTTGGAAAATGAAGAAATTCTTTAACAATTTCTTTTTTTTTTTACATACTGTCAACAGTGCAGTACTGCATCATCATATACAGTAACTGGTGTGGTGGTGATCAGGGACACTGAATGGTGACAGTATGAAAAAAAAAAAAAGTTATAATTATTTTAAATTTAGTTTAACCACTTAAGCCCCGGAGGATTTGGCTGCTAAACGACCAGAGGGCATTTTGCGATTCGGCACTGCGTGACTTTAACGGACAATTGCGCGGTCGTGCGACGCTGTACCGAAACGAATTTGGCGTCCTTTTTTTCCCACAAACAGAGCTTTCTTTTGGTGGTATTTGATCACCTGTGCGATTTTTTGATCACGCGCTATAAACAAAAAAAGAGCGTAAATTTTGCAAAAATAGCAATATTTTTCCCTTTTTTTTATATGAAATTCCCCCAAAAAAAAATGTAAAAATCAAAATTTTTTAATATTTTCGGCCAATTTGTTTTATGCTACCTATGTTTGGTAAAAAAAAATCGCAAAAAGCGTATTTTGATTGGTTTGCGCAAAAGTTATTGCGTTTACTAACAAAGGGAAAGATTTTTGTCATTTTTGTTGTTTTTTTTTTTAACGCGTAATGGCGGCGATCTGCGATTTTTTTTGCGGTACTGCGACATTGCGGCGGACAGATCGGACCCTTGACTGACATTTTTGACACTTTTGGGGTTACCAGTGACATTTCTACAGTAATCAGTGCTATACATATGCACTGTTACTGTAAAAATGCACTGGTAGTGAAGGGGTTAACTTTATTTGAGAGGGAGGGGCTGTGTGTGTCCCTAGGGGCGTGATTCTAACTGTGATTGGCTGTGGCTTCAACTGTATGCAGAGTGATCAATGGATCTACATAGTAGATCCATGTGATCAGCTCTCATACAGAGAGGAGAATGACAGGCAGCTTGTTTACACAAGCTGCCTGACTATCTCCCTCTCCCCCGCCGATCGCAGAGTGGCCGGCGGCGATCGGGTCCGCCGGTCACGCGCGCGGGGGGGTCCGTGACCACGCGGGAGCGGGAGCGCGCCTCCGGCGGCGCGCGCTCGCTCCCTAAACCCTCACAGGCGAGCGACGTAGACCTACGTCACTTTGCCTGTGAGGGGCTGACCGCCGCCGTAGATAGTCGTGCGGCGGTCGGCAAGCCTTTTTTTTTTTTTTTTTTTTTACAGATGAAGTTTGTGATGATGAAATGTACATCAGGTTATAGTGAGCTTTCTTCTCAGCACTGCGCCCATTTTGAGACACATGTGATCTTATCCAATGCTTGTAATTCATGCAGAAAATGTACGTTTTTTTACTTTTTAATAAATGTCAAATTGTGGAGCTTTTTTTATTTCTTTGAGCACCTGAGCTAGCATTAGAGGGACCATACATGAAGGACTGCTTCAGCAAGTCTCTATACCCTATGCTCATGCGACTCTTCGCCATTGGTATTAGAGTCCATTTTTTCTGGTAAGCGTTCCCAAAGTTTTCAATTTGGTGATTGGAGCACTGGTGGTGTTATTCCCTTCCTTCCCTTTTTGGAACACAGAATTTCCTTTCCAATATGCATTTTATCATCCGGATTCGGATTCCAGCGATTTCTTTTGCACTGTTGCACACTTTTTCACTTAATGGCGAAAGTATTATTGGACTGATATTGAAAGACTTTTTTTGCACATTTTTTTGCACTATGCACTTTTGCCATCTTTTCACCTGTATACATGTTATTTATAATTTGTGATTTTATTATGTGTTAGACCACATGTTGAATCTTTTCTTAGCCAATTTTATTGCAGCATTGTTTATATATACTGTATATTTAGCAGCTTTAACAATATTGTTGTATTGTAGTGCCAGAAGCTGATTTTGTAATAGGGTTGAGTAAGCACAGTAGTTTTTCTATATTAATATCTCTGCAATTGGCCCTGCCTGTACCATGTGATCGAATTGACCAATCACAGCTGACAGCACAATGTACACACTGGGTGGCTTAAAAGGAAGCAATCCATTGTGTACAACTGTCAGGTGACTTGCTGTGATTCATCACGGCAGTCACATGGTACCGGCAGTGAGCCAGTACTCGGATCGTTCATCACTAGAGTTGAGCGAACCTGGACTGTATTGTTCGGGATAGTACCGGACTTTTGGGTATTCGGTACCCGGACATGGACCCGAACATTTCACTGTATGTTCGGGATACTGTCCATTGTTCGGTATGTTTTGGAGCAGTTTCAACAGGTGCAAGGCAGCCAATCAGCAAGCGTTTAACTAGTGTGCCCTTAGAAGCCATCACAGCCATGCCTACTAATGGCATGGCTGTGATTGGCCAGTGCAGCATGTGACCCAGACTCTATATAAGCTGGAGTCACATAGCGTGGCGCGTCACTCTGCTATAACTATACTAGGGAGAGGTTCCTGATGCTGCTGCTGCTGAGGGAGAGATAGGAGATTACTGTAGGGTCAGGCTGGAGATTGCTTTGAGGGAAAGAATAGGAAGAATCTTCTTTAATCAGACAGCGATCTACATTGATTGTATTGTGTGGGGGTGCAGTGCACGATCTTTATGCCCTGACCTGAGCCCAGTGAGGGTTAGGAGTGAGAAAAAAAAAACTTTTATCAGTCTGTTAGGTGGGCGGTGTGCGGTGTGTAGCAGCCATGTATTGCAAGCTCAGTGCATATGTGTCTGCTTAATCTGCATTTAAAAAAGAAAAGAAATGTTTTCCTTCATATTTTACTTTGACATACAGTACATTGTTTAGAAAGACACTGCTTTTCTAACCTGCTCTTCAAAAAGCACCAATGTAAGGTAAAAATGATTATTTTTCAGTATTAAGGGGGAAAAAAAATATTTTTCAGTTTTTCATTCAAATGGGTTTTTATTTTATTCGATAGCAGAATAGAACAACATCAGTGTCCAACGTGTTAGGTGTGCGGTGTGTAGCAGCCATGCAATGCAAGCTCAGTGCATATGTGTCTGCTTAATCTGCATGTAAAAA
Organism: Pelophylax lessonae; assembly: GCF_965119305.1. Classification (NCBI taxonomy): domain Eukaryota; kingdom Metazoa; phylum Chordata; class Amphibia; order Anura; family Ranidae; genus Pelophylax; species Pelophylax lessonae. Next base: position 25,748,769 of record NC_138768.1, on the reverse strand, counting down.
AGAAAAAAAAAATTTCCTTCATATTTTACTTTGCTATATAGTGTTTAGACAGACACTGCTTTTTCTAATCTGCTCTTCAATAAGCACCAATGTAAGGGAAAAAATATTATTTTTCAGTATTTAGGGAAAAAAAAATATTTTTCAGTTTTTCATTCATACTTTACTGTGACACTGTCATACAGTGTTTAGACACTGCTGTTCAAATCTGCTCTTCAAAAATCACCAATTAAAGGGAAAAATAGAACATTTTTCATTCATATGTTACAGTGAGCTACACCCATTGGATAATGTTGTTGTATTCCGCTTATCAATAAAAACCCATTTAGGGGAAAAAAATAAATTGTGGCCTAGTCTGCACATGTTACTGTGAGATACACCCTTTGGATACTGTTGTCGTATTCCGCTTATCAATAAAAACCCATTTAGGGGAAAAAAAAAATTAATTGCGGCCTAGTCTGCATATGTTACTGTGAGATATACACTGTGGATACTGTTGTTCTATTCCGCTATTCAATAAACACCCATTTAGGGAAAAAAAATTAATTGTGGCCTAGTCTGCATATGTTACTGTGAGATACAAACTTTGGATACTGTTGTTCTATTCCGCTATTCAATAAACACCCATTTAGAAAAAAAAAAAAAATTGCAGCCTAGTCTGCATATGTTACAGTGAGATACACCCATTGGATACTGTTGTTGTATTCAGCGTATCAATAAAAACCCATTTAGGGGAAAAAAAAACTAATTGCGGCCTAGTCTGCATATGTTACAGAGCAACAGCACACAGGTCTCGCATGGAGGCCCAGTTATTGGTGGTGAAGTGGTGCTGTTCCACAGAGCGACTCACGCATGCGTGCTGCAGCTGAAACTCCACTATGGCCTGCTGCTGCTCGCACAGTCTGGCCAGCATGTGCAAGGTGGAGTTCCACCATGTGGGCACGTCACATATGAGGCAGTGAATGGGAAGGCTGAAGTTATGCTGCAGCGCTGACAGGCAAGCAGCAGTAGGGTGAGAATGCCGAAAGTGCACACAGACGACCCCCACTTTCTGCAGCAGCTCTGACAATTTCTAAGGAACCTCTGCACCACCAATTTCAGCACATGCGCCAGGCAAGGGATGTGTGTCAAACCGTCTAGACCCAGAGCTGCTACGAGATTTTGCTGTCACGTACCTGGTAGTAGAGCCTGATACGATGAGGAAAGCCTCTCTTACACCTCTGACTCGGGGGCCCCTGATAGAGCAGACAGGTAGCACAGGAGTGCAGAGGGGCACAAGTGCCTATTGGTCTTGATAGTAGCTTAGCCGGATGAACTGTCAGGATCAAGCACGGCAAGACTGCCGGTGGACCGCAGCGGAGCAGGAGTGCCGTATGGACACCACTGAACAGGAGACAGGAGCAGGCTGAGTCTGGCAGTAGGTTGCAGCAGACCAGGAATGCCGGATGGACACCACCGAGCAGGAGAAAGGAGAAGGCCAAGACCGTCAGCGGGATGCAGCGGAGCAGGAGTGCCGGATGGACACCAGTGGAAAGTAGGCAGAGACTAGCAGCAGGCAGTCCAGCAGGGTAGTAAGCAGGAACAGGGTCAGGCAAACCGGGTCATACACTGGCAGACGGATCAGATGCAGATGTACATGCAGAAGCGTGGTCAAAGACAAGCTGGGGTCAATGCAGGCAGAGTTCAGGAGAAGTCAAGGCAAGCCGGGTCGATAACAGTAATCAGATGCGCGTTTACAGGTAGCAGGTATACACAGAAATGCTGTAGACAAGACAGCACTGAAGCACAGCACAGGCTCAGTTTAAATAGCCTCCTTGATGACCATACAAGCAACAGGTGCACGCACTTGTGCAATGGGCGTAGCCTATGCACAGCAAGCTGTCTAGAAGAGCCATTCTGTCTATGGGAATGCCCTTCCTGACATTTGCCCATTATCGTACACCACCAGGCCAGGCTTGAGGCTCACTGGCAGCAACCACTCATCAGTCTGCTGTTGAATGCCCCTCCACAACTCCTTTGCGGTGTGTGGTTTTTCCCCCAAACAGGCAAGTTTTAAAACTGCCTGCTGTCCTTTACCCCTGGCTGTGCTGAAGTTGGTGGTGAAGGTGTTACGCTGACCGGATAAGGAGGCAGTAGAGGATGAGGAAGCAGAGTAGGAGGAGTTAGGAACAGGAGGCAAACTGAAGCGCACTGCAATACTCGTGGTGGAAGGACATGCGCCAAACTGCTATCCGCCTCAGGCCCAGCCACCACTGAATTTACCCAGTGTGCTGTTAGGGAGATATAACGTCCCTGACCGTGCTTACTGGTCCACGTATCCGTAGTTAGGTGGACCTTGCCACAGATGGCATTGCGCAGTGCACACCTGATTTTGTCACCCACTTGGTTGTGCAGGGAAGGGCTGGCTTGCCTGGACAAATAGTGGCGGCTGGGCACGACGTACTGTGGGACAGCCACCGCCATAAGGCCACCAGACGGAATGAGAGAATTTCAAAGGCCAGAAATTTTGTTATGCTGGCATTCAGGGCGAGGGATCGCGGGTGGGTGGGGGGTACTTCCTCTTCCGCTCCAGTGCTTGGGAGATAGAAAGCTTAACGCTTCCACGGGACATTGTGGAAATGGTTGTTGGTGACCCAGGTGGTGGTGTTGCTGGCAGATCCTCTGTTTGCGGGGTGGCAGGTGCCGGTCTCACTACAGAGGTGGATGAAGAGGCCGAGACTGCAGCAGCAGAAGAGGAAGCAGGAGGAGCCAGAGACCTTTCTTGGTTTTTGAGGTGTCTACTCCACTGCAGCTCGTGCTTTGCACTTAGATGCCTGGTCATGCAGGTTGTGCTCAGGTTGAGAAGGTTTATGCCTCGCTTCAGGCTCTGATTGCACAGCGTGCAAACCACTCATGTCCTGTCATCATCACATTGTCTGAAGAACTGTCACGCTAGGGAACTCCTTTCAACTGCCTTTGGTGTGCTCGGTCCCTTGCTCCATTGGGCAGTAGCAGGCGTAGTGTCTAGGGCACGGCCGCTCCACTTTTGCACCCTACTCCCTCTTCTGCTGTGCTGGTGGCTCTGTGTGACCACCGCCTCTTCTTCCAAACCACTCAGGTCACCTGCATAACGTTCATTCCATGTGGGGTCGAGGACCTCATCGTCCTCCACATCATCTTCCATGCAGTCTTTTCCCCTGCAACCCTTGCCGGTCTCCACAATTCTGAATTCCGCAGCAGTTGGCACCTGTGTTCCGTCATTATCTGAGACGTGCTGCGATGGTCCTCCCATTTACTCATCTTGAGACATAAGTGGTTGGGCATCGGTGCACTCAATCTCTTCCACTTCTGGGGCAGGGCTAGGTGGATGGCCCTGGGAAACAATGCTAACAGAGTCATCAAAAAGAAGAAGAGACTGCTGCATGACTTGGGGCTCAGACTGCTTGGCTGATTTGTAAGGGGGTGAGGTGAAAGATTGATGGACATCGGCTACAGGTGCCAACTCTGACCTTTCAGCAGAAGACTGGGTGGGAGACAATGTGAAGGAACTGGAGGCACTGTCAGCAACCCAATCTACTATCGCCTGTACTTGTTCTGGCCTCAACATTTGTAGAGGCGCATTAGGCCCTGCCAAATACTGCTGTAAGGTTCTGTCGCCTACTCGCAGCTGAGAAAGGGGTTTCACCTGTGCGTGTAGCTGCCAGAGATCGATCACGTCCTCTCCTTGCAACAGGAGCTGCACCAGCAGCACCACCACCCAGCACTAACATGGTGGAGCAGTATGTGTGCACACGCCTAGACGTACTGAATGACGGGTCTGCCCCCTTCAACTTCTGGGTCTCCAAATTGGGCACATGGCCTGAGCTTGCCCTTTATGCCTTGGAGGTGCTGGCGTGCCCTGCTGCCAGTGAATTATCTGAACGTGTATATAGCACGGCTGGGGACGTTATCACAGACAAGCGCAGCCACCTGTCCAGAGCCAATGAGGACAAGCTCACATTCATTAAAATCAACCAGGCATGGATCCCACAGGACTTGTCCGTACCTTGTGCAGAATAGACATGTATATCGGCCTTACCCAGCCATTGTTGGATTTGATCTTTCTTACTATTTTGGGGTGTACCCGAATTTAAAAATTTTTTTTATTACAAACCAAAACCAGCGCTGGCTACCTCGTCCTCCTCCTTCACTGCTGCCGCCGCTTCCACCTACACCGCCATATCCACCGCCACCTCAACATCCTACTCCATATGGGCCTCGTCCTCCTACATCATTCAAGATGATTATTTTTTATTTTTCAGTTTTTTATGTTATTTTAAGTCATTTCCCTATCCACATTTGTTTGCATAGCACTTGCCATGCTCTTAAGATGATTTTGCTGCCATTTGCGGCCCTCTAGACCTTTCCATGTTTGTTTTAGAGGCATTTTAGTGTTTAAAAGTTCGGGTCTCCATTGACTTCAATGGGGTTCGGGATAAAGTTTGGGTTAAGTCCGGGTCATGAACTCTGACTTTTTTTTCAAGTTCGGTATAACTCGCTGAACCCGAACATCCAGGTGTTCGCTCAACTCTAGCTGCGTGGAATCATGGACAGGGCACTTGAGGCAGAACAGCGGCAGGAAGAGGAGGACCTACTTTCCTCACAAGGCCCCCTTTATGCAGATATCATTCCTGCGGTGCCAAAAAACACACAGGAGGAAGAGAAGGAGGAGGATGAGGATTTTGGCAGCATGGATGTAGAGGAAGAGGATAGGATACAGCAGTCTTCAGCTTACGTTGCATGGGCTCCCAGATTCTGCAAAGCCTGCGAAAGGACCCAAGGATTCGTGCTATCAAGGAGAGGGATAATTACTGGTTGGCAACCCTTCTTGATCCATGTTACAAGGGTAAAGGTGCAGAGCTCATCCTGCCTTCGCAGAAAGAGCAGAGGATGAAACATCTTGAGGAGGCCTTGAAAAAAAATAGTGTACCGCCAACATTCTCTGGACGTGTTTCTGAGGCATCATTCAGCCAAAGGAGGAGTGGTAGAGAAGGCGGCCGGCTGACCAATGCCTTTAAACAGTTCTTTTGTCCACACTAGCACCCAGGGCTGTTAGATTTAAGCAGCAATCACCAGGGTCTCCATCATAGGGTGCATGATTATCTAGGCGCAAGAGCAGACATGGAGACCATTCCAGCTGTGCATCCACTGGCTTACTGGGTCTTGAGAATGGACCACTGGCCAGAACTTGCTCAATATGCAATGGAGCTACTGGCCTGTCCTGCTTCCAGTGTGCTTTCCGAATGGACGTTCAGTGCCACTGGAGGTTTTGTGACGGTCAAAAGAGTGTGTCTGTCCACAGACTCTGTTGATCAGCTGACTGCCATCAAAATGGACCAGTCCTGGATAAACAAGTGCTATCAGGCCCCTGATGCTGATGTAACTGATTGAATTTGCTAGGGATCTGCCATCCCTTGAAAACTGCATATGCTGCCTATCCTATTCCTTAACCTTGATTCTGTTAGCTTCCAAAAATGTTTTTGGTTTAGGTCACTACCACCCCCAAGGCCTAATTTTTCAGCACTTGTATGACAAGTGTAGAGATGACCTTGCAGTTCGCGCCAAATTTTGCTTGTTCTCTACCCGCCAAATTTGCGAACACATGGCATCGTTTGCAGCGGCCATATTAGTTTACATTGGGGAGAAATTTGACCCATTACACAGCTGTCAGGTGGAACGGGACAGCCAATTGAAACATTCCAGCACACGGACAGTCCCCCTACCCTATAAATGGACCTCAGCTGTCGGCCATTTCACATTCCGCTTTCTGCCAGTGTAGGGAGAGGTCTGCTGTGCTCATGAGGGAGGGTTTGCTAGACACAAAAAGCGCTGTGAAGATCCACAAAAGTCCTGTTCAGGGCTGGTATTTCAGTATAGGTCTATTAGTATTTTTTTAGTTTAGGGAGAGGTATCCAGTCGTTGCTTTAGGGGCAGTTAGAGATCAGCTGCTTTCACACAAATCGCTCTGTTAATGTCCACAAAAGTTATTTAAAGTGCTGCAATGTCGGTATAGGGTCTATTACAGTCTCTTTAGTATAGGGGCAGGTATCCAGTCTGTGCTGGCTGGGCAGTTAGAGATCGTCAGCAGTGACACAAATCGCTCTGTTAATGTCCACAAAAGTTATTTAAAGGGCTGCAATTTTTTTGGTATTGCTGTGCAGTGTACTAAAAAGGAGGGGGGGAGGGGGTTAATCCACAGTGTAATATACTTTGTAGAAAGCATATTATAGTGGATTAGTAGTATTATTGTGCACTGTGCAGCATTGTGATAGGTATGGTGACTGAGCGTTGCTGCAGCAATACTACACACAGTGAGAAACTCCCTGGCCAATTATTTGTAGAACTGGTGTGATAGACCAGTGGCCCCCCAATACCACATATTGAAGTGGGGTGTTATCTGAGTATACTTTTACAAGTGTATTTGTGTCCTGCAACAATATTGCCTCGTTTGCTGAGTTAAGTCTGATACACACAGTGCCAAACTCCCTGGCAGCCAGATCCAGCCAGAATTAAAATCCTCAATTAAGCAGGCATCCACCCAGTACGCAGACACAGAAATACCCCCCTTGGAGAGTCGAGACGGGCTCCTTTGGCACCAGGACAAGGTTTTCGTTCCCCAACCAGTCAGGCTCCAAGTTCTAAAGACTTTCCATGACCATCAGCTGGCCGGACATTTTGGTGTATGAAAGACCCTTGAGCTTATCCAACACTCCTTCTGGTGGCCCAGTTTAAGGAAGGATTACCAGTCTTAAGTTAGCTCCTGCGTTGTCTGTCAGCGCAACAAGGGGTCCAACACTAAGTCCTGGGTTAAGGCCTCTACCCATCCCTGAGCAACCCTGGAAGATGATTTCATTGGACTTTATTGTTGACTTACCTTCCTCTGGGGGTTTTACTACCATCTTGGTGGTAGTGGATCGTCTGACCAAAATGGCCCACTTCCTGCCCAAGACAGGCACTCAATCAGCCCCAGAAACAGCAAAAATATTCATCAAGGAAGTAATCAGACTACATGGGCTTCCGGATAATATTGTTTCCGAAAGAGGAGTACAGTTCACCTCCAGATTCTGGAAGGATCTTTGTAAGACCTTGTCCATTAAAATATGTCTTTCTTCCGCTTACCATCCCCAAAGCAATGGCCAGACAGAAAGAACAAACCAGACTCTAGAACAGTATCTTAGTTGTTTCTGTACTTTTGCCCAACATGACTGGATATCCCTTCTCCCATGTGCGGAATTTGCATACAATAATTCGGTACATGCCGACACCAACCAGTCCCCATTTTGGGCGAATTATGGGTTCCATGCCTCCTTTTTGCCCAATACCCTTCCGGAAGCATCTGTCCCTGCAGTCCAAGACCGGATTAATTCTATTCAGACTAACTACTTATTCCTTCAGGAGGCCGTCCAGAAAGCACAAACAGATTACAAGAGGTTCTATGATAAAAAGAAAAGAAACAAACCTACCTTTAAAAAAGGGGACAATGTGTGGCTCTCCTCAGCTAATCTTAAACTTTCCTGCCCATCCCGGAAACTGGGTCCAAGATTCGTTGGACCCTTTGAGATCAAAAGGGAGGTCAACCCTGTGGCTTTCGAATTGGTTTTACCCAACTCCTACAAAATTCACCCAGGATTTCATGTATCTCTGCTAAAACCAGTTGTACCCAGCTCTTTTTCTGGTAGGGATGAATTACCTCCTCCTCCAGTCCTGGTGGAAGGTGAAGCAGAGTATGAAGTGGAGGTCATAATGGACTGCAGAAAGTGGGGTAGACAAACCCAGTACCTCATCAAGTGGAAGGGGTATTCTGCAGAGGATAATTCCTGGGAGCCTGCAGATAATATACACGCTCCTAGACTAATCCGGGAGTTCCACAACAGACACTCAGAGAGACTGGCCCGTCTGGGCATCCGGAGGCTGCCCCTTGGGGGGGGGGCACTGTCAGGGAAATGGCCATAGGAGAACTGGCAACATTGCCAGTAATAGAAATGGACGCTCCTGACTCAACTGACACAGCCCTCTGCTGGCCTGTCAGGGAAATGGCCATAGGAGAACTGGCAACATTGGCAGTAATAGAAATGAATGCTCCTGACTCAACTGACACAGCCCTCTGCTGGCCTGTCAGGGAAATGGCCTATAAAAGTTGGCCATAGGATCGGACTCATTGCTGGATTATCTCTCAGCTTCCTGTGTTCCTGTTTCCTGTTTGGATTTCCTGTTGTGACTTGTCTTGTTCCTGATTCCGTTTGATCTTCTGCTCCTGGTTTGACCCTTGGGTTCTCCCACTGACCTTGCTTCCATTACCTACCGTGTATGACCCCGGCTTGCTTCAAGACCTCAGCTATTCTGGTTGTCTCCTGTGCATGACCTTGGCTTATACCACGGTTTCCCCTACTAGAGACTATTCCTTGGCACAAGGTAGCCCGGCTGCTTCAGAGCCTTGAAGACTCATACCCTGCTGCGATTCCAGCCTGTTCCAGTTCGCTCTCGGATTGTTCCTGGTTCTACCTACCTGCCTGCAGCTGGTAACCCGTGCCATTTGGGGCGCCACACCATTCGTACCATCTCCAGGGGTGTGCCGCACTGAGCCGCAAGGGGAGCCCTCTCAGTACCTCGGCCTCGGATCAGGTAACCCTGACAGAGTGTATTTTAGTCCTGCAAAAATTTGGCCTCTCTTGCTGTGTTGACTGTGCTACACACAGTGACAACAGTTACTGCCCAATTATTTGTAGAACTGGTGTGATAGACCAGTGGCCCCCAAATACCACATATTGAAGTGGGGTGTTATCTGAGTATACTTTTACAAGTGTATTTGCATCCTGCCACAATATTGCCTCTTTTGCTGAGTTAAGTCGGATACACACAGTGCCAGACTCCCTGGCCAATTTTTTCAACAACTGGTGACAACAGTTTCTGGCCAATTATTTGTAGAACTGGTGTGATAAACCTGTGGCCCCCCAATACCACAGATAGAAGCGGGGTGTTATCTACCTTTTTCCAGATATACTGCAATTCTCTAGAGACTTTTGTCACAGGGTTATTAAAAAACATGACAGGCAGAGGAAGAGGCAGAGACGCACGCAGGGGTGGTAGGGGTAGGGCAGGAGCAGTAGGCCGGAGCCTAACTGTGAAGTTTCAAAATCCGCGTGCAATTACGTCAAAGGACGCACCAGACTTGGTTGAGTGGGCCACTCAGCCTTCCTCTTCTGCACCCTCCTCATCCGCTCTGCTGTGTGCACCCCCAGAGACACCGCCCCAACCACCAACACCACATACCCTCCGCTTGAGTCACTGGAATTATTTTCCGATCCATCACAAGACGTTTGCGATGTGCAGCCATTGTTGTTATCGGATCAGAAAGAGGAGGTAGCAACAGCCACCACTCAGCAGTCTGACGTCAGTACCCAGATGAGCCCAAGGAGGTTGGTCCCCGCTGTTGCTGTCTACTCCGAGATCTCGATTGTTAGTGGTGGGGAAGGTGACGTGGATGATGACGAGTCTATGGACGTCACGTACGTGGCCACAAGAGAGGAAGAGGAAGGGAGTTCAGAGGGAGAGACGGCCCGGTAGATAGGGAGGAGAGGCAGGCAGAACTTGCAGTGCACAAGAGGTAGAAAGCAGACTGCAAATGTATCAGGAGCAAGCCATCAACCATGTACAGTCACATCTGGTGCTCCCAGGAGACCGGCACATGGCTCTGCAGTGTGGGCTTTTTTTAATGTGTCCGTTGCTGACAACAGTGTTGCCATCTGCAGCCTTTGCAGTCAACGCATAAGTCACGGTAAGCCCAACACTCATCTAGGGACAACCGCCTTAAGAAGTCACCTGAACTCCCATCACCGAGCCCAGTGGGAGCAACACCATCAGAACCCACAAAGCCACACTCCAGGCTCTCTCCGTCAAGCCCCTTCTCCTTCACTTTCTCCTCTCTCCTTACATTTGCCCTCCACTCCACCTTCCATGATGCTGTCGTCACGTTGTTCTGGAAAAAGGCAGGCTTCTATGGTCCAAATGTTGGAGCGGAAAAAAATGATGACGCCGGATAACCCTCTTGCCCAACGTTTGACTGCTGGCTTGTCGGAACTGATAGCCCGCCAACTACTGCCATATCAACTGTTGGACTCGGAGGCCTTTCGTAAATGTGTGGCCATTGGAACACCACAATGGAAGGTCCCAGGCAGGAAATATTTCTCGCAAAAGGGCATTCCAGAGCTGTATGGCCATGTTCAGTGGCAAGTGAATATATCTCTGACACACAGTGTTGGTGCCAAGATACATCTGATCACGGGCAGGGAAGGTATATCACTTTTACTGCCCACTCGGTGAACCTTCTGATGGCCGTTAAGCATGAAACCCGTGGCGCCTGTGTGGATTTAGTTGTACCGCCATGGATTGCAAGCAGGCCTGCCTCTTCTTCTCCTCCTCCTCCATCCTCCCTCTCCTCCTCGGCTGACTCCTCCTCTTCCGCTGCTACCGTCTCTTCTCCTGCGCCACCCAAGATCCCCAGAACCTATTCCACATGCCAGGTGAGATGTTGCCATGCTGTGCTGCGTCTGTTGTGCCTGGAAGCCAAGAGCCACACTGGTCCTGTACTCCTTTCAGCTTTGCGTTCACAGGCAAATCAGTGGCTGACACCGCTGAATTTGACAGTTGGTAAAGTGGTGTGCGACAACAGTGCCAATCTGCTGAGTGCGCTGAAACAGGGCAAAATAACATACGTCCATGTAAGCAGAAAAGAAAGTGGCACTTCCAGACCCAGGAACTTGGAAACTTGAGTTTTATTCTTCAAATCAAAGGTACAACATCAGACAGGAACACAAGACAAACTGGACAGCAGACGCGTTTCACACCTTGTGCTTATTCATTAGCAATGAATAAGCACAAGGTGTGAAACGCGTCTGCTGTTCAGTTTGTCTTGTGTTCCTGTTTGATGTTGTACCTTTGATTTGAAGAATAAAACTCAAGTTTCCAAGTTCCTGGGTCTGGAAGTGCCACTTTCTTTTCTACTTACATGGACTTCTCATGTTGCGGACCTTGGTAAGCACCCATTCCTGCAGGACTGCCACAGTTGCTCGGGATCCATCTGGCTCAGCTGGCTGCTTTCAGAGCAGTGATTTGTTTCTTTTTGGTTTCCTAAAATAACACACGTGCCATGCATGGCACACGTCCTGAACTTGGTCGTGCAGTGATTCGTTGGCAAATACCCTACGTCTTGGTGCAGGCCAGGAAAATCTCGGGCCATTTCCGAAGACCTTACACAGCCATAGCTCGCCTAGCTGAGATTCAGCGGCGACACAACCTGCCCCTTAGGCGTCTTATTTGTGACTGCCTGACGCGATGCAACTCAACGTTGCATATGCTCGATAGGCTGCTCCAGCAGGAGTGTGCAGTCAACGACTACCTGTTCCAACTCGGCGGCAGGACAGATTCTGGGGAGCTTGGGTTTTTTTCACCTGGCCAGTGGCTGCTCATGCGGGACGCATGCAGACTTCTGCAGCCATTCAATGAGATCACCAATCTGGTCAGTCACGGCCAGGGCGCCATAAGTGACATCATACCTTACGCCTTCTTTATGGAGTGTGCATTGCGTCGTGTCAAGCCGTTGAGGAGCAGGAAGATGAGAAAGTAGCAATGTTGGATGAATTCCCAGGGGGTGCTACTCCATCTGAGACAAATCAACAGCAGGAGTCTGAAGAGGAGTCAGAAGAGGATGGTGCTGGGGGGATGAGGAGGAGCAAAAAGAGCATGCTTTAAACCTTTCCGGGATCCCTGGTGTTATCAGTGGATGGGGGGAGGAGAAGGAGGACGACATTATCCTGGATGATGAGCTGGAAGAAGGCCATTACAATGCTTCCAGTTTAGTGGGGGCCTTCAAAGCTCCAGTGTTTTAAGGGGGACCCCTGTATAAAGCACATAAAGGCCAAGGAGCAGTACTGGGTGGCAACGTACTTAGACCCCCGGTACAAACACAAAATGGAAGAAATGTTACCACAATCACAGAGGGCGATCAGAATGCAGGGCTTCCAGGCCTTGCTGCGGGAAATGCTGCATTCTGCTTTTCTGTGCGCTGGCAGTGGAATTTCCAGTCACAGAGAGACAGTTGCAGGTAGCAATCCAACAGCGCCTGCAAGAAGAGGGCGGTTTGAAGATGTCTTGGTCACTTCAGATATGAGATCCTTCTTTCAGCCAAATCATCGACAGCTATACTCCGGATCCAGCAACAAGGAACGCCTAGACCGACAGTTGTCCGACTACATTGGGTTAACGGCCGATGTGAACGCTCTGAGGAGTGATGAACCCCTGGACTACTGGGTGGACAGGCTTGACCACTGGCCAGAGCTTGCACAATTTGCAATGGAACTGTTGGCTTGCCCCCCGTCCAGTGTCCTGTCCAAAAGGACGTTCAGCGCAGCAGGGGGGATCGTGACCGATGAGCGCACTCACCTAGCTCATGACAGTGTAGACTACCTCACATTTATAAAAATTAATGAGGCATGGTTCTCTGAGGAATTCAACATATGGGACCAGTAGACCACGTTTCCTCGAAATTCCTCATGCCAGGCCACAAATATCCGCCAGACCGCCATCCACCCACAGCAATTCCTGGTCCTTGGCTTCGCTACATACAGCGGCATAAAATGCATTTAATGTCCATTGAATGGCTACTTTTTGGGGCCTATACAGGCCGACACTTCTGTATCCTGTGAACTCCTACTGTACCTCAAGCCATCAAATACACTACGTTCTTTGCTGTCAGTTAAACCCCTGTGGGCTAATTTTTGGGGCCTATACAGGCCGACACTTCTGTATCCTTTGAACGCCTACTGTACCTCCAGCCGTCATTACACTACGTTCTTTGCTGTCAGCTAAACCCATGTGGGCTAATTTTTCAGGCCTATGCTGACCGACACTTATGTATCCTGTGAATGCCTAATGTACCTTCAGCCACAGAATACTACATTCTTAGCTGTCAGGTAAACCCATGTGGGCTAATTTTTGGGACCTGGAATGGCCGACACTTACTTCTGTATCCAGTAAATGCCTAATTTTTCAGACTGGAATTGAAAATCAATGGGTCTGTAAAGGTTCCGCCAAATTGTGGAATGGATGCGGACCCATTTTACAGCTGTGTGAACGGACCCTATATGTATTAGACATGTATTTACTGGCTGCTGTCAGTTCTGGCTGATTTATGAAAAAAAAAAAAAAATTTTGCTGTAAAAAAAAAAAAATTAGGGCAACTTTTTCAATTGCAATACTTCTGTTATGTTATTGTCCATGTGCTGGGACTACTTGTGCACAGCTAGTACATCTTTTGTGGCTGCAAATATGACCTAAAGGTTTTTAAAGTTCGCCTAAAGTCAATGGGCCCACCGCAAACTTGCGGTTCGCTGACTTTTGAGAAAATTTGCGGCTGACGTTTGGGTACCGCCCCGGCCGATGTTAGTCAATCTCTAGACAGGTGCATACAATTGAAATGTCGTATGTCACTTTTAACAGCAGGCCATGTCCCTGTGTCCTGCTAACTGTGAGGGGTTACAGTGTTCAGGCACCACCAACACCAAAGGCCCAATTTTTGGCACTTGTGTAGCACATGCAATCTCAAATTTGCATGGAATTCTTACCAGCAGGTCCCATTCCCGCACCAAGCAAGAGTAACTGCGAGGCCTTGGTTACGGTGTTCAGGCACCACCTACCGCAAAGGCCCAATTTTTGGCACTTGTATAGCACATGCGATTTCAAATTTGCATGGAATTCTTACCAGCAGGTCCCATTGCTGCACCCACCAAGAGTAACTGTGAGGGGTTACGGTGTTCAGGCACCATCAACAAGCAAGGCCCAATTTTTCTGCACCTGTATGACAAGTACATGTGATTTTAAATTTGTTTGTATATTTGTATATGACATTGTCAGTATTGCTGCAGCAGGCTACATACATCGTAGAGATGCACTACTTTACAGGCACATGCAGGGTACCCCCCAGGCATGATATTTGAAGGAATTTTTCATTTTTATAGTGTCACTTTAAGCCTCATTAAAATCAGTAAATCCGTGCTCCTTTAAAAACAATGGTTTTTAAAAACTTTTTTTTCATTGCTACATGTTTCCCAGGTCTGGACCCGGACCCCCATACACTTTTTTGGGGCAATAACTTGCATATAAGCCTTCAAAATTAGGCCGTTTGATTTTCGAGGTTCGAGTCCCATAGACTTCAATGGGGTTTGTTTGTTCGAACAAACTTTTCCTCTGTTAGCGGTGTTCTGGTGCAAATCGAACCGAGGCATGTTCAGCTCATCAGTAGTCCAGATGATTCCTGATGGCTAAGGCCAAGGTTTCAACTGCAATGGCAAAAATCATACGGGAAAGAGGGCACCCCTGTCTAGTGCCTTTGTGTATTGAGAAAGGATTTGAGTAGTGAACTTGTAATTTAACCTGAGCACTCGGGTAAGAGTATAGAGCCCGTAGGATCTGTAGAAAATTCAGACATCTATCCAAAATTTCAAATAAATAAGGCCCTCCTATTGTGGGATGCCATTCAGGAATTCAGAGATGTGGAGAGGTCAGGCTCCCTCATCCGCCCTTTATAGCTTAGAGTAAAAGTCATGAAACGTGACCATGATCTGTTGTGGATTCTGTGTGAGTGACCCCGTGGAAACACACAATTTTGGGAGGGAAAAGGAACGGGGCTTCGGCATCAACCTAGCAGACAATCTGGGACCTATTTTATTTTTTGAAGGTAGAAACGTGCTCTGAACCACTGAAGGCTTTTTTCAGCCTGAAGGCCAAATATAAAGATAGGAAACTTGATTCCAAAAGGGCATGAGATTTAGAAGTGGGACTATGTCTATATTGTGACGGGAGTCACTTTGGTTGGGGGGCCCGTGGAACCCAGCTTACCTTAAAGCGGTTGGGAAATCCCTGTCTCAGCTCCCTAGGTCTCTCTTATGTGTAAAGTCACCCTGGGTCTAATTGGGGCACAGGGTGACTTAGAAAATGATGGACAGCTACTTAAATGGACACTGAGAATATAGTTTGGATTACTTCAAATGGGACAGTAATGTTTATCCACAATATCCCTCAAGAAATCTATGATACATTAATGTCACTGTATCAGAATGATGGAACATTGTATGAGCTTTGCCTCATAGACTATTGTAGGTCGGAGCCGGACAGTCTGCTACTGGGATCTCCTGCTATTGTCAGTTTAATAAGGTGTTCTGTGTTTATACTTAGGATGATGTGTGATGTACTTTGGTTTTAGCCTTGTTGCCGGCCACTCTGGTCACCCAAGCTGGTTTAATTTATTTAGCATGTTAATTACAACATTGTCTACGTGTGGATTCCCATGTTTCTTTCCAGATGGCTAGTTTATTAGCTCAGGTTAATTATATTTCTGCATACAATTTCATCTGCATACGATATTGTAATCAGGTTCTCCTGACCTGGTGGGGTATGTATTCTGTGTGAGTTTGTTCAATAAAAAGTTCCGGATCTTCTACAACCTATTTTTGGCTAGTCTTGCATATTAAAGCTAATATCTGATATCTGTGTTCAGGACTGAAGGAAGCGGCATACTGATGGAAGCACACAAGCACACTGTGGGCCAGTCCTGTCACATATGGAAAATATGTGAAATTCTCATTCCAACTTGTCATTATCAGCCCACCATTCGCACTTGAGTTTGGTGGCAAGTTGAATAATCTTTCCCTGGATGACTGCTTTATAGGCAGAATGTTTCAGGAGAGACTTTCCCATTGTCATTAACCCAAAAACATTCCCCTATTTCTTTATCCAGCATAGTTCATTGGACAGGGTCGCTTAATAAGGATTCATTTAAGCACCAGCGAAACATGCCATTGTGGCCCAGGGGTTTCTTATGGAGAATTAAAACCATTCAGTGGTCTTACAGTGGGGAGTCCTTAATGAATGACTTGGTGACAAATGGAATGGCGGAGGGAGCAATAAAGATATGGTCTATTCCAGTGTAGGTCTGGTGTGGTGCATAGAAATGGGTATAATCCTTCGAGGTCAGATTAAATTCCCCCAAAATATCCACCAACCCATGGGACTGTATGAGCCTAGCAATCTTTAATCTTTGTCTAGGGGGACACAAAAGATGAGAGCTACCTCGGCCTGATTTATCTAGCATCTGATCCGATGCACGATTGGAATCCCCCCCCCCTCCCATTATTAATGTGCTTACCAAGTGAGGAGAAAGGGTAGACAACATGGAAGAGAAGAATTGTGTTTGGCCAGAGTTAGGGGCATTATAAGAGACAAAGGAATATTGGGCCCCGTCCAAAGAACCCGGAATCTACCCTCAGGATCTTTGATTTCCTGTGATGGTAAGAAGGTAGTCTTTTTGGAGAAGAAAATCCCCACCCCCTTAGTCTTATCCTCGGTGTTGGCCAACTAGAATTGAGGAAGTTTAGGGTGGATACATTTTGGATTACCTTGCTTGGGGAAAGGGTCTCTTGTAGGAGAAGCACCTCTATCTGTTGGGAATGGGAATTTTGGAAGTACTTGCATTGTTTTAATGGGGAATTTATACCCTGGACGTTAAGGGAAGCGACATGAATAGGCGGGGAAGTCCTGCCACTAAGTCTAATATTTTTAACTTCTTTTGACAGAATAAGCAATCCAGCAAAAGTGGCAGTTAGAGAGTTGAGCCAAACCATTTATCACTGACAGGGGTGCTTAAAATGACCAGCTTATACTTATTAATGTAAATCCCAAAAGGAAAAATGTTGTTACTATCACTGTTTAAAAAGTGTTATCTGAAGTTCAGCTTTATTTATAAGTCAAATCCATCTAAATTTACAAGTGCATCTAAAAACTCCCCTCCCCCAGATTGACATTGCCGCTGTCCAGAGGTGTCCCCCTGTCAATGCCTTCATCTGATTTTCTCTCTAGAAGGATGGAGCCATCTTTATTCAGGCATCATACAGGGTCATCGCCTACTTCCTGGACGGAGAGATGACACAATCATGTGAATACTGGTGCCTGCAAAGCTCTTAGCTGTGTTATTGGATGCCCGGCACAGATCAGCCCCTGCTGCAGACTCTGACTTGCTACAAAGTTACAATATTGCAGTCTGATCACTGGAGGAGAAGAGACTGATAAAATGTTTCTTCCTGCCTGCAGCAGATTGATGACATATTCTTAGCATAGGAAAAGTCACTGACTGGGATTTAAGAATAACGCTTTATTCATGAATTTTAGAACTTTTTAGAAATTTCATGAACTTTAGAAAAAAACTTTACTGTCGCTGTGCATTTTGACAAATCTGGAAATATGTGTAAAAATACCTTTTGATGCTGTCAGAAAATGAGAAGAGGAGAGCGATTTAGTAGTTTAGTAGCAGTAGTAATAGTGTTAATAGTAGTAGCAAAATACAACTGGTTAGGGCTGACACCATTTATTTTTATTTCAGACAACAAACTCCTCTATGTTGTCAGCCCATAGCAGAACTTAGGAGCTGAGTATATTCCTGGCAGGATCAACAGGGATCTTTCTGTACATTCAGGGTCTTTAGAAGGATAAAGCTTAGGGAAATGTGCACACATGGCAGAGATGTACTACATTTTTTCCTGACATTTAACTACAGAGGTAACTTCTGCCCGGTCCAATAATAACTTACTAACAAATACAAAATCTACCGGTAATGTTGGAGATCTCTCCTTCTGGACACAAAACGCACTCATAGCAACATTTATGTATTGAAGATCCAAACTTTTTTCTGCTGCCAGGAAAACAGGAATCTGAGCATCGAGACACCGGAATCTGGAATCAGATATTATTATTATTATTATTATTATTATATTATTATTATTTTGTAAAGATCCATCATATGCCATGAGGCTATACAAACTAAATGTTACAAACTGGGATAAGGTTCTGGTTTGCCTCTACCATGAGTTCAAGGTGAATTATGCAGGTTCAAAATCCATTCAAGGTGCAATATTTTGGGGGCTTTTCTTCGTTTTGGGTGGTTATTCATCTAAATTGTATGGTGGCCTCTATTTTAGGTTGAATTGCTCTTTTATTTCAATGTTATCCTTTAAAAATAGAGGGTTTTGGTTTCATGGGTGGTGTTTTGGGCTTTTCAGAATTTATTTTGTTTTTTTAGTATTGTTATTTTTTGTTGATAGGGCTTTAAATTTAAGATATTGTATAATAGATTAGAATAGATATACTAATGTAAAAGTTTAATTTTTTGAATCGAATTACTGAAATAAATTAACTTTTTGATTATATTCTAATTTTATGAGATGCACCTGTAGATTTGTTTTACCCTTAGGTGTGAAGAGGTAAAATAAAAGTTAGGAATACAATGATTAGGCCTATTATTCCTGATAAAACTATCCTATTGTATCCTCTGTAGCATCTTAAAGTGGTTCTACAGCCTTAGGGTTTTTCACCTTAATGCATTCTATGAAATTTGAGCTAAGCACATATATCTGTAGTGTTTACTTAACTTTCTCCATAACTCTAAGTGTCGCTTCTCTCTGGTGCTTCGTTCTTCTGTTGTCAGCAATTCTGACAACTTCAAGAACACATGAGATAACATGAGCTCAAAATGTGTGTTGGGGAGGGAGCTTAGAGGCAGATAAACAGGGAACTTGTCTATTCAGAATACAGCCCTGCTGTAACGCTCATGCGTTTTTGTTAGTGGATGGATTTGCAGCTGCAGAATTGTCACACTCAGTAGTCGTGTAGAGATTCTGTTGAACAAACATATCCAACTCTCAGGACTTCATCACTGTGCACAGCCTGTTTATGCAATATACATACACTCAATCTGATGTTAATGGAGGGATAGAATATGTGAGAGTATATAGGTGAGAGACAGGCTATAGTATGGTGAGCACCTAGGAGTAGTATTAGGAGAGTGGTAGGTGATGGTAGTAAGCAGATAGGTTCTAATGTCAAGTATAGTGCAGATGGTAGGGGACAGCAGATGGAGTATACAAGACAGAGTAACCTAGTGCAAGGATAGTTGATGGTAATCCCAAGAGCTAACAGTCTATGCAGATGATAGGAAATAGCTTAGATAGAGATAGTCCTGGTATATGCAGTAGATGACAGTAGAAGTGTAGGTTAGTAAGGAATCCCCTGTGGGGTACTTATCACTAGATAGTTAGTAGTAACAAAGTTCAGTAGTGAGAGGTGATCCAGTAGCGAGATACGGATCGGCAGCGAGGTTCCGGTTCAGTTCAGGCAAAGGGAATAGCCAGCAGCTCCAGCTTCACAAGAGAAGGTGCGGTGAACATGCGGTTTGAACGAGCAATGAGTGAGAGAAAGCCGGCAATTGAAATAGCCGCTCATAGCGGCGCTCGGCGATGATGTCATTGCCCTTAAAGGTGTATGCGTCCCATTTGGATAGCAAGATGGGACGCAATTTTAAGAGAGAAATGTGGAAATAAGGGTACCAGAGGTACCAGAACATTACAGTACCCCCCCCCCTTAAGGCTGGCTCCGGAAGGCCTCTAGAACTGGTTTTTCCGGGTATTTCGAGTGGAAATTGCGAATCAATCTAGGGGCATGTATATCGGAGGTATCCAGCCAGGTGTCATCTTGGGGCCCATAGTTCTTCCATCGTACTAGATATTGGAGTCTTCTTCTATGGATACGGGAATCCAGAATCTCCTTTATCTCAAATTCTTCTCCACCTTCAACTTGTACAGGAGGTGGAGGTGATATGGTAGGCCTTATTCCTTGGTTAGGAACATGGGGCTTTAGTAGCGACACATGGAAGATGGGATGTATCTTGAGGTCTGTTGGTAATGTGAGTTGTACTGCAGCTTTTCCAATAAGCTTCTTTATTGGGAAAGGTCCCAGGAATAGAGGTCCAAGTTTTTTACTAGGGATCTTTAATCTCAGATTTTTTGTAGAAAGCCAGACAAGATCCCCAATGGCATATTGGGGAGAGGGTTTCCTACGGAGGTCGTAGTACCTCTTTTGTTGGCTATGAGCATGTGAGATGGTATTGTTGAGTAATCCCAGAGAATCCTTTATCTGGGTAAGATAATCAGATGCCACTGGATTACTTGATGGCAAGATACGTGGTGGAAGGAGTGTGGGATGAAACCCATAATTTAAGTAGAATGGACTTTGTTTAGTAGTGCTGTGGGTCGCGTTGTTATAGGCGAATTCCGCCAGCGGGAGGAGGTCCACCCAATCGTCCTGTAGATATGAAGTATGGCAACGTAGATATTGCTCAATGCACTGGTTAACTCTCTCTGTCTGTCCGTTGGTCTGAGGGTGGTAAGGAGAAGTAAGTTTACGCTCTATTCGTAGTATCTGACATAGAGCTAGCCAAAACTTTGAGATGAATTGTGAACCACGGTCAGACAGCAGTGCTTTTGGAATACCATGTAACTTAAAGACATGTTTCACAAGTAATTCCGCTGTTTGTTTGGATGAAGGTAGTCATCGGATAGGAGTGAAATGTGCCATCTTGGTCAGATGGTCCACTGACACTAAGATGGTGTTGAATCCTTTGGAAGGTGGTAGTTCCACTATGAAGTCTAAGGATACCACTTCCCACGGAACCTGGGGTATCGGTAAACTACAAAGTAACCCCGATGGTTTTGTGTTGTCAATTTTAGACCTTGCACATATATCACAAGATGAAACGAACTTTTTTACGGTTGTCTTCATGTCTGGCCACCAAAACTGCCTCGTAAGTAGATTGAAAGTTTTAGTCATACCCATATGTCCTGCCATAGGTACATCATGCGACAATTGCAAGATCTTGGTTCGCATAGTAGGGGGTATATATAATTTATCGTTGTAGAAAAGGAAGCCTTCTGCATCAGCATTTAGTTGTGGTGGAGGTGAATCCAGTCCTATGCTGTGCAAAATCTCCTCCTTCAGGGAACGAACGACGCCGACAATACGTTTATGTGGTATTATAGGAACTGAGGGAACCTCGGTGCAATCATTCTCGACTAATCGTGAAAGCGCATCCGCTTTTTTATTTTTGTCTGCAGGTGTGTAGGTCACTAAAAAATTAAATCTCAAAAAGAATAACGACCACCGTACCTGCCGGTGGGAAAGAGTTCTATTAGTCTGAAGGTATTGAAGGTTTTTGTGATCAGTATATATAAGGATTGGCAATTGAGTACCCTCAAGTAGATGTCGCCAATTCTCTAGTGCCAGTTTTATGGCTAGCAACTCTTTCTCACCTACTGGGTAATTCACCTCGGGGCTGCTTAATGACTTTGAGAAGAAAGCAACTGGGTGAAGAGGTGAGGTGTTTGTTGGTCGTTGTGAGAGAACTGCTCCTACTGCCATATTTGACGCATCTACCTCCAAGATGTATTGAAGGGATGGGTCTGGATGGCGTAGTATGGGAGCAGAAGTAAAGCTTGATTTCAACAGACAGAAAGCTCCATTTGCTTCTTCTGACCATTTGAATGTTTTTTTTGTGCTTGTGAGTTGTGTGAGAGGTTTCACAATCGCAGAGAAGTTCTTAATGAACTTCCTATAGTAGTTAGAGAATCCGAGGAACCTTTGTAATGCTTTGCGAGTGGTTGGCACAGGCCAATCCAAAATGCAGGATATTTTGCTCATGTCCATTTTGATTCCATTTTTAGATATAATGTATCCTAGGAATAGTACTTCCTCTTTATGGAATAAACATTTTTTTGATTTAACATATAAGTTATGTGCAAGTAGTCTTGACAACACAAGTCTTACATGTTTTATGTGCTCAGGTAAGGAATGAGAATAAATAAGTATATCGTCCAAATATACTACAACACAAACATCAAGCAAGTCTCTGAATATCTCATTTATAAAACGTTGGAAGGCTGCGGGAGCATTACATAACCCAAATGGCATCACGAGGTACTCAAACAGTCCGTATCTGGTTCTGAATGCCGTCTTCCATTCATCCCCTTCACGGATTCGAATTAAATTGTATGCCCCTTTTAGGTCCAATTTTGAAAAGTAGGAAGCTCCGCGCACCTGTTCGATAAGTTCAGGAATAAGAGGTAAAGGATAACGATCCTTTATTGTAATGGTATTTAATTGTCTGAAATCAATGATAGGCCTAAGACTAGAATCCTTATTGCGGACAAAGAAGAGCCCAGCAGCAGTGGAGGAAGTAGAAGGTCGGATGAATCCTTTTGCCAAGTTTTCGTCCAGATATTCTTTGAGATGAGAGAGTTCATCCTGTGAAAGAGGATAAACATGACCGAAAGGCAACTTGCTATTAGGGAGTAGATCGATACAACAATCATAGTCCCTATGGGGAGGCAACACTTGAGCGTTTTTCTCAAGGAAAACCTCCGATAAATCCTGATAACATTTTGGTATAATGTCATCCGACACCACAGACAGGATCCTACCATATGAGGGGAGATTACACGTAGTTTCACAATAGTGAGAAGAGAAGGCTAGCTAGCGTTCTTGTTTTCCAATCGATGATTGGTTGATGTATGTGTAACCAGGGAAGTCCCAAAATAATGGGAAAATGTGGTGAGGTTAATACATCAAAGGTGGTGGTCTCCACATGAGACTCGTCAGCAGTTACAAGGAGTGCCTGTGTCTGATTGGTGATGGGACCGGAGGATAAAGGGGTACCGTTAATAAAACTAACAGAGACAGGTTTGGGTTTTGAAACAATAGGTATTTTATTTAAGGAGACAAAACAAGTATCAATGTAGTTTCCACAAGATCCAGTGTCGATCATAGCCTTGGTGGTGATCCTAGTTTGGTCCCACTGCAATGTCAATTGAACAAAAAGATAAGGATTAGAGAAGGAAGTTGTTAATCCCCCTAGCAAGACATTTGAACACTCACCCTCTTTTTTGCGGACAAGGGGACAGCCGCTTATCAAATGATCCGGGGATGCGCAGTACATGCAGAGATGTTCGGTTTTCCTCCTGGCACGTTCGGAAAGGGTCAAAGGTGGGCGTATCATTCCTACCTCCATAGGAGTAGGGTCAGCAGGCGACATCCGAGAAGGACTGGATAATGGTAAGCCCATCTTCTCAGCCTTTCTTTCTCGCAGTCGTCTGTCAATATTGATACTGGTCTGTATCAGGCCATCCAAAGTGCCAGGTAAATCCGCTCGGGCGAGCTCGTCTTTAACGGCCTCTGATAGGCCGAGTCTGAACTGCGTTCGCAAAGATGTGTCGTTCCACCCTGAATCAGGGGACCATCTTTTAAAATTTGCCACGAAATCTTCAACAGGTCTCCTTCCTTGTTTTAAAGCCCTCAATTGGGTATCAGCAGTACTCTGCCTATTGGGGTCTTCATATAAACTAGCGAGTTGCGCTAGGAATAAAGGATAGGAGTTAAGGAGTGGGTCATCTTTCTCAAAGAGAGCGTCTGCCCAGGCCCGGGGTTCACCCGTCAGATAGGAGATAGTGGTACAGACTTTAATTTGGTCAGTGGTGTAGGTCAGAGGTTTTAACAAGAAAAGCAATCGACATGCGTTTCTAAATTCACGAAATTTACTCCGATCACCAGAAAACACTAGAGGAGGGTTTATCTTAGGCTCACGGGGCTGAGCAGCAGAAAGCTGCGTGAGACGGCCAACCTGCTGTCTTAAAGCCTGATTTTCGTTTTTTACATCTGTAAGAGCAAGGATCAATGCATCTACTTGCTTTTTTAATTGTAGTACATGAGTGGGTAATTCTGCTGAATCCATAATTTTTTTTAAGGCTCGTTCAATCTGTAACGCTCATGCGTTTTTGTTAGTGGATGGATTTGCAGCTGCAGAATTGTCACACTCAGTAGTCGTGTAGAGATTCTGTTGAACAAACATATCCAACTCTCAGGACTTCATCACTGTGCACAGCCTGTTTATGCAATATACATACACTCAATCTGATGTTAATGGAGGGATAGAATATGTGAGAGTATATAGGTGAGAGACAGACTATAGTATGGTGAGCACCTAGGAGTAGTATTAGGAGAGTGGTAGGTGATGGTAGTAAGCAGATAGGTTCTAATGTCAAGTATAGTGCAGATGGTAGGGGACAGCAGATGGAGTATACAAGACAGAGTAACCTAGTGCAAGGATAGTTGATGGTAATCCCAAGAGCTAACAGTCTATGCAGATGATAGGAAATAGCTTAGATAGAGATAGTCCTGGTATATGCAGTAGATGACAGTAGAAGTGTAGGTTAGTAAGGAATCCCCTGTGGGGTACTTATCACTAGATAGTTAGTAGTAACAAAGTTCAGTAGTGAGAGGTGATCCAGTAGCGATATACGGATCGGCAGCGAGGTTCCGGTTCAGTTCAGGCAAAGGGAATAGCCAGCAGCTCCAGCTTCACAAGAGAAGGTGCGGTGAACATGCGGTTTGAACGAGCAACGAGTGAGAGAAAGCCGGCGATTGAAATAGCCGCTCATAGCGGCGCTCGGCGATGATGTCATTGCCCTTAAAGGTGTATGCGTCCCATTTGGATAGCAAGATGGGACGCAATTTTAAGAGAGAAATGTGGAAATAAGGGTACCAGAGGTACCAGAACATTACACCTGCATGTTCCTTGGTTCCTCTGCCTATGTAGAGGGGGGGGGGGGTGTCACTTTTCTCCAATCAGCTCTCACACAGTGAAGGTCCAGTCTCCCCACCCCTATGTACTGCTGAAAGATGAAGAAAGATTTTTTACATGATCTTCTCTTTTCAAAGGGAGTGGAAAGGAGAAGAGAGCAGATATACAAATAAAACTTATCTAGGAGGATTTTTTTCATCTCTGTGCCTTATCTGAGGCTTTTCACATCACTGGGCATATATGAGGGTTTACATCCACTTTAAAACCTTCTATATTGCACAAATCCCCCCCCCCAGCTCCCCTTTGCTCTTACTTGAGCCCGATCTGGCTCTTGTCACTGTCTCCCTCCTCCCTGGGCAGATTGATAGCAGTGGGAGCCATTGGCTCCCTCTGCTGTCAATCAAATGCTGCACCGAGGGAGCGGGGTGGATGGGGCCAAGCCGAACACTCCAATAGACACAGACATTGTGGCTCAAGAGCGAGCACACATGGGTGCCCCCATACAAAGTGGCTTTCCATGGGGGCACCTACCGAAGAGGAGGGGACAGGAGCACAGGCAGGGGACCCCAGAAGAAGAGAATTGGGGCTGCTCTGTGCAAAACCATTGCACAGGGCAGGTAAGTATAACATGTTATTTTAATTAAAAAGAAACAAAGCTTTAACCACTTGCCAAACGTATACAGTACATATATGGCGGTATGGCGGCTCTCCTGTGCTGAATCACATACCTAGTATGCGATCCGTTTGCCGGGCTTAGGAGCGCGCCTGCACACCCCCATCATCCCAGTTGTGCTGCAATTGGCTGCAGCATGAACCAATCAGTGGGTGCTGGTTGCTGATTGGTTGTCGGCACCCGAGGATCGGCTCCAGGGGATTACCGAAGAGAGCCCTGTGTAGGTAAACAAACACAGGGCTCTCTTCTGTCAGCAGCAATGTGCTGTTTAGCAAAAACACCTCACACAGCACACACAGTAACACATGTTGGCCACATATGTAACCCTTTGATAGCGCCTGATGTTAACCCCTTTCCTACCAGTGTCATTAGTAGAGTGACAGTGCATATTTGTAGCATTGATCACTGTATTGGTGTTACTGGTCTCCAAAAAAGCTTTAAAAGGGTCAGTTAGGTGTTCGATTTGTCCTCCGCAATTTTGCAGCCCTGCAAGTCGCTGATTGCTACCATTACTAGTAAAAAAAAAAGAAAACATTCCATAAATATATCTCATAGATTTTGGACGCTATAACTTTTGTGCAAACCAATCAATATACGCTTATTGGGCATTTTTTTTTACCAAAAACGTGTAGCAGAATACATATTGGCCTAAATTGATGAAGAAATTTGATTTTTAAATGTTTTTTTTATTGCATATGTTTTATAGCAGTAAGTAAGAAATATTGTTTTTTTTTTTTTTTTTTTTTTTCAAAATTTTCAGTCTTTTTTACTTTATAGCACAAAAAATAAAAACTGCGGAGGTGATCAAATACCACCAAATAAAAGCTCATTTTGTGGGAAAAAAAGACATCAATTTTATTTGGGTACAATGTCGCCTGACCACGCAATTGTCAGTTAAAAAAACACAGTGCCATATTGCATAAAATGGCCTAGTCGTAAAAGGGGTAAAACTTTCCGGAGGACAAGTAGTTAATGTTATGTTAATTCTTGCAGTAAAACCGCAGCATGTGCTCTTTTTTGGCAAATGTTGGCCTAGGCTTGCTATTTAAATTAGTGCAGCTTATGAGATCCCGGTTTTCCCTCTTCCCTCTCTTAAATTTGTTATGGTAATGGAAAAATCCCCCTAAGCATAGCGGCGGCATGGCTACTAAGAGAAACGAAACGAGGCGCCCACAGAAATTTTCAGCATTCATGTTCTAACTGGCAGACCTGTGCAAGAAAGATGGTGCCAAACCCGCTGCCTCAGCAGCCATCTCAGCTGTTTTCCAAACATCACAGCCTTTTGCATCCATGAATCCACAAGATAACTCAATGGAAGTCCAGATTACCCCTCACAGCTCTTCTGCATTTCCTCCAGGCACTCCGGTCACCAGCAGCTCAGCTAAAGCAAGCATGCAGATAAAGTCTCCTATGATTGACTTTCATGAGCCGAGCCATCCTTATATCTCTCATGGGTTCCAAGGGGCACAACCTGATGCCATAGCCCTTTTTCCTACTAACAATCAACCAGTGTTGGACACTACCCTCGTCAATATGTTAATGGTCCCTTAGACACAGTCAGATATGCTTTTTCTCATGCAGCAGTTTAATCATGATATCACCTCCCTAGGGGACAGAGTGACACATATGGAACAAAAATGGGGAACTATGAATCCACTGTAAATGATCTTATTGATGCTCATGACGCACACATTAAGGAATATAACTGGATCAAAGACAAGTTGGTAGATCTAGAAGAAAGGTCCCTTTGGAATAATATCAAAATCCGGGGGATATCTGAAGCTGTGCAATCTCCTGAACTATCCACCTAATGTATGTTTGCAGCCTGATCAAGGCAGTTCTGTCGGAGCTTAAAAATATTGAGCTGGTCATTGACTACATTATCAGGCTCCCAAAACCTCATCATCTGTCTGACTCTATACCCAGGGATGTTATCCTGTGCATCCATTTCTATCATGCCAAAAACCAAATTATGCAGAAATTTAAAACTACGGTGACTCTACCGGAACCCTATGCTCACCTACAGCTGTTTGCTGACTTATCGCAGCATACATTACAACGTCGCAGGGAACTGAATACATTAACAAAAGCCCTGCAAAATCACAAAGTCCAATATCAATGGGCCAACCCTGCAAAGCTGAAGATTATGTTCCAAGAATCCAAGCACACGGTATCCTCCCTACAGGAGGCCTACATTAGCTGCACTCATGGGGTATCCTATAGGAGCCTCCTGCACCCCTGTCCATACAGCAAAAGAAGGACAAACCATCTCCTGACTGCCTTATGCCTCAGTGCAACAACAATAGACCTAGGCCTGACAGTCTGCTGCTGACCTGGCTTGTCTGACCACACTTCCTGCCTGCCACGAGTTACCTGTCTTCCCTGCACCTGTGAGCGGTCACCTGCCTGCTAGCTAGTGTCAGCCTGTCGTCTGGCAAGTCCTGGGTCTGCTGCTCCTGCTACCAGGCCCGGACTGGCCATAGAGCATTCTGGGCATTTGGCTGGTGGGCCAGGGCTGCTTGGCCACTTGTCCATTTGAGGCCCAAAGCTAAGCTGTCCCTGGAGTCTGAGCGGCTAACCCCGCCTTTCCGTGGCCAGCCACCCATTAGGTCTGTGGCCTCCTGGCCACTCTCCAGCCTGCCGTCTGGCCCATGGGATGGAGACTAGCAATCAGCTGATGGGTGAGGCAGTCCATGACAGGGGAGGAGCTGAAAGAGGTCTCCCCTGCATGAGCTGTGACTATCAGCCTGTGAGGAGACCCCATGTCTGCCCTGATCCTAATACAGGTGTCACAGTGACACAGACTGCTGCTGACTGACTGACTGGCACATGGAGGGAGCCAGAGAGAAAGTGCCAGTGATTCTATTATATATCCCCCAAGGTAAGAACTTTTCAGGTAAGGGGAGCAATGGGCATAAAAGCTACCATAGAGGGACAGGACCTTATCACTGGAGTGCTGCATCCACCCTGTTACCCCTCCACCTGGCTGCATCATCTCTGTCCACTCCTCTATCTGGCTGCATCCACCTTGCCCACCCCTACATCTGGCTGCATCCTCTCTGTCCACCCCTCCACCTGGCTGCATCCACCCTGCCCACTGCTCCACCTGGTTGCATCCACTATGTCCATCCTCCACCTGGCTGCATCCAATCTGCCCTCCCCTCCACCTGGCTGCATCCACTCTGTCCCCCCTCCACCTGACTCTGTCCTCCCCTCCACTTGGCTGCATCCCCGTCTCCTCTGTCCACCTGGCTCAGTCCTCCCCTCACCTCCTCTCCTCTATCCACCTGGCTCCATGCTTCCCTTTATCTGGCTGCATCCTCCCTCTCCTCTATCCACCTGGCTCCATACTCCCCTCCACCTTGCAGCACCACCCTCTCCCCTCTGTCCACCTGGCTCTGTGCTCACCTCCACCTGGCAGCATCCCCTCTCTTCCCTGTCCACCTGGCTCCATCTTCCCCTCCTCTCTTCTGTCCACCTGGCTCTTTCCTCCCCCCCTCTCCCTCCAGGCTCTGTCCCCTCTTCTTCCCCATCCACCTAGATGCAGGGCAATTGCCCTGGGTGGCCACCTTAGGCGAGTTTGTAGTGCCAGATGAGTAAAAGATGAGTGAAAAAAGTGAAGGGGGTCTGAAAACTTTATGAATGCACTATATATAAATAAGAAACCATGGGCCGCTACGTATGCTTCTTTAAAACTAGAATTTATGTACAATTTCCTGTTCTTATTAATAAGCAAATAATAAATAAATAAAGACACCACCAAGGGTCATCACCGGTTTGAGTCCCAACCATGGCACTACCTGCCTGGAGTTTACATGTTCTACCTGTGCCTGCGTGCGTTTCCTCCAGGTACTCCAGGTACTTCCCACACTCCAAAAAGTGCTGGTAGGTTACAGTAATTGGCTCCTGTCTAAATTGGCCCTAGTGTGTATGAATGTGAGTTAGGAACATTAGATTGTACACTCGTTGAGCGCAAAGCACTGTGTAAATTGATGTTGCTTAGTGATGAGCCGAACACCCCCCTGTTCGGTTCGCACCAGAAGATCTCGAACAGGGAAAATGTTCTAGAGAGTCCTAATTTTAAAGCCTTAAATGTAAATGACTATTAATCACCCGCTGGTCAGGGAATCAAACCCACTGTCTCTCACTTTCAAGCCTGTTATTCTACCAGCTACGCCACCGAGGCAGTTGAGGAACCTAAAACTCTCTCTGCCTAACAATTCTCTATCTGAGTTTGACAGCTCATTTATAGGGCTCTGACATCACCAGCACCCCATAATCCACTGCTCAGGTGCAGTGAATTAATTACTGATGTCACTTCAGAAGGGGCGGGGACAATTAATAGGTTTTTACTAAAATCCATAATTAATGTTAATCACCCGCTGGCCTGGGGATTCAAACTCACAGCCTCTTTTTTGCAAGGCTGTTATTCTACCAGCTATACCACTGAGCCAACTGATCAACCTCAGACTCTCTCTGGCTAACTAACTTCTATCTGAGTTTGACAGCGCTTTAATAGGGCTCTGACATCACCAGCACCCCATAATCCATTGCTTAGGTGAAGTGGATAAAGTACTGACGTAGCTGGTAGAATAACGGGCTTGCTAGTGAGAGGCTGTGGGTTTGATCCTGTAATGTTCTGGTACCTTTGGGTACCCTAATTACTCTTTTCCTAAGTGTATGCGCCCCACCATTCTCTTTTGTCATCACTGAGCGCCGGACTGCACAGCTATTTAAATCACCAGCTTTCACTCACATGTGTTCGTTCAACCTGCTCTGACACCTGCTGTGTGCCTTGATGCTAACCTGCCTTGAAGCTCTCATGCTTGCAAGCATACCTCGCTGTCGGAACCACGCTGCGCTGATCCCTGTATCCCGCTACCGGATCATCCGCTCTTGCCGAACCTCTCCTTTGCTACATTGCTACTAGTGATAAGTACCCCACAGGGGAAACCTCTATAGCCTTCATACTAAAAGCTTACACTATCTAGCGCTGCATACTAAAGACTATTACTACATCTGCATCATCTAAGATTGCTAGCTCTTGAGCCTACTACCATCTGCTCTTGCACTGGGTTGATCTCTCCTGTATGTTCACCTGCTACTCTATCATCTGCTACCATACATGATTGCTAAACCTATCTGCATCCCATCTGCTACTATCTTACTTTCAAGAACATTCCTTTCAAGTATCTGTCAACTATCATCTCTACCCAACCTGTCTCTTCAGCCTATCATCACTGTATCAATATACATAAGTCACTCTAGGAACATCTTATTGAGTGTGTGTATTTACTTGCTGAATTGAGATCATCCACACATGATGAGTCTTGGGAGTTGGGATTGGTGTCTCAGCGTTTCTCTACATGACTACTGAAGTGGAATATTTCTGCAGCTGTAAATCCACGTTATACATAAAACGCATGAGCGTTACAGATCCCTGGCCAGTGGATGATTAATATTAATTATGGATATTAAATAAAACCTATTCAATTAATTATGCATGCGGGAACTCGAAGTTCCCACAAAGAAGCCCATTTGTTCCCCATTCGGCGAACGGGCGAACAAACTCGAAGCTTATCATCACTAATATGGCTATATAAGTACCTGTAATAAATTAATTAATAAATATATATATAAAAACAGAAAAACTCCAAACTGCAGCACCTTGCATATTTATTAAGAGAGTAAATAACTCATCAAGGAGACATTAAAATGACAAAAAACACAACATTTCGGATCTATTAAGATTCTTCATCAGGTAGGGGAAACATGAAAATCAGGTTCTGGGGAAATCCAGATAGGCAGAATACGTCACACGAATCGCTGACAACATGAAAAGATCATCCCACAGTAACTCGGCCCCCGCTCTTGCTCTCCCCGGGAGCAAGGCACTCAGGGGACGCAGCTAAGCCGCCAAATATCGGAGATCTTCCAGACCCAGGCCTCCAATATGGCGGTGTCCTCCCTCTCGAGCATGCAAGTATCCTTTCAGTCACTTTCACAACACCAGCTTGGCTCGGCACCAACCACCAGTGACACAAGCTCCCTGCAGACCACTGCCCAATCCTCACATGTCAGCCTGCACGATCTGCACACTGTTGCAGCAGATATAAAAAATACATTATCTTCTGCATTCTCAGCTGCCAATAACGACCTTAAAGAAGATTTTCCAGAACATTGCAGAGAGAGTACAAGATGTAGAAATGCTCACATCCCATCAAGAGTCACACATTCAACAGCTCTATACTACAAAGGATGCCCAGATCCTTCAAATGTGAGACATGCACAGGCACCTTGAAGGCTTCAACAATCGACGCCCTAGAAATAATCTTCGAGTTTGTGGTGTTCCTGAATCAGTGAAACATGATTACATTCAACAAGTGGTCACAGCCATATTTGACTACCTCCTTGACAGACCCAGAACCACCATGATTGAAATGGAGTGGATTCATCGAGCACTGTGACCTAGGGGTAAAGACACAGATCCGCCAAGAGACATAGTATGCTGTTTGACAAATTTTTGCTTCAAAGAGGGCATACTCAGGCCGAGGACCCTTAAAATAATCTTGTGACATGAGTCGCTTTGGTTGGGGGTCTTGTGGAACCCAGATTGCTTTAGGTAGGTTGGGAGACTACTTGTCCAGCTTCCCAAGCCCCTCTTATGTGTAAGGCACCCTGTGTCTATTAGGGGCACAAGGTGACCAAGAACCCCAGTTGGGTCTGCACTTATCAGACTCGCTGTACAACCACACAGGATTCAGCATTTTGTGTTACTCCGGCTATTCTGGGTTCTATATGTGTGGTTTGTGTTGAAAGAGTGAGGGGCTCTTTCACTTGGGACAGTAATATTTATGAGCAGTGTCCCTCAGGAAATATATGAAGATATATTGCAGACTGCTAGGATATTGCAGAAGCATTTCATAGATCCTTGCTAGTGGGGTGGGGGTTTGTTATTGTTGAATACCTGCATTCCATTGTTCTATTGTTCATGTCTGCCTTGAGAAAGCTTATTACTGGATGTATGTGTTTTTGTGGATTGGCTCTAAGGGGGAGGGGTTGTCCCAGAGTGTTTATCTCCTTGTGCTTTGTATTTCAAAAAAACAGTTTGATTCTGGTTTGACTCCAAAACTTGTACTGTCGAGTTCTTGGGGTAACTATAGCCAAATTCATGGATCCCATGTTCCATAGCTTAGGAAGCAGGTTCTTGGAGGAGATACCCAGTCCAGGTGTCCAGATTCCGTCACATTGGTGGCAAGCGGTGGGATGCTTCCTGCAGTCTGGGACATCCAAACCTCCACCTGGATCCAAGATCGTGATAGCAGACTTTGGTCGACCCAACGGAGATATGGATCTGGCATCAGAGTTTGAGGGGGTGCTGCGGATCACCTTTTCAGTATACCCCAGGATGATATCTGCAGATTAATAGCTACAGCTCAGGCAGCACATTCGGTTGGAGCTCTGGCTTGGAGCCCTCCAGCTTGCTGATATATACCAGGGCAAGTGCTTTCCAACCCCAGGGCAATGGGCTAGTGACCAACGGGAGTTGTGGATGGCATTCCTGGGAGAGCGGCCCCAGGAGCAATGAGTATCTGAGTTGGACAGGCTGGTCCAGCAGGAGATAGAGCTGGACAATCATTATCGGGCTCTGCAATGGCACGCAGAGCATAAATATTTAATAGAGACATCAGAATGCTCTCCGGAGGGATATGACTTTGGTGGCCCTGGACTGCTGTGGGAGAGCCTTACAGATGCGTTTGTGTTTGGTGATGAAGGGGAACCTACCCTTGAGGACCTGTGAGAATACAGAGAGGCTAGGCTCCATCTCACAGGGGTCTCAGAGCTTGACCCTGATCTAGAACACTTGCTAAGGAAAGAACAGCATATGGAAAGGGCATTCAGGAAACTGCTAGAACACGTTCAGCAGCATGCCTTAGAGCCGGCTGTGAAAACTCCGGAGATTGCTGTTCCCAAATCTGAAGTGCTGACAACAGGGAAGAGCTCTGCTAGCCTCTGCCCAGCACCAGTAACATCTTCTGGATTCCACAGACAGGAGATGGTGAATTTCGATCCCCAGACACCACCAGAGACTGGGAATTTAATAGACTTTTCTGTTTAGGAGGAACAACCCGGTGATCTCCTGCAGAAGAGCTGACTTCAGAGCATGGCGCTGTGGACCCCTACATACAACAATTGGCAGCCCTGAAGGATTTGTGCAAGGCCACCAGTGTTTCACTTTACTGCCCAGTGGAACAGCTGGCAGTTGGGCAGAACGCTACTGGCCTCTGCCTACAACAATCAACTCCACAGGAGCTCCTGGGTGAGAATGCAATCAGCATCTCACAACTGCAGCTTGGGCTGATATCAGTGGATGGGACTGTGGTATTCACTTACAGCAATCCAGCAGAAGAGCTGGCAACAGGGCAGAGTATTGCTGGCCTCTGCCCCAACTAATAGAAGATGGATTCCCTGTGGTAGTGGATGGGACTTCGGTTTCCACTTACACAACCCCAGAAAAAGGTCTGGCATTGGGACAAGAGGATGTCAGCCTTGTTGTACATGCACTGGTGGATTTTCATAGAGAAAGCCCTAGAGCCCTAGAAGCAAACCACAAAAAATCACAAGCTGCCCAAGTATTTAACGACTTACTGTCAGCAAGAAAGGAACGTCTCACTACTCTTGACCAAATTATAAAACCCAAATACCTACAAAATATCAAAAAAACATTTCTATGAAAATAGCAATAAGAGTGGCAAACTATTAGCAAGAGCCCTTCAATCCAAAAAAGCCGCCTACACAATCCTTCACATTAAATCGTCAGATGGTCACCACTTAGCATCAACTGATGAAATAGCCAACCAATTTGTTCCTCCTTCTACAAAATAACACAGCAACCACCTACTGGGCAGGAGCTCATCTCTGAATTTCTTTCAAAATATACCCCCAAACCCATACCAGAAGAGAAATTGCAGAAAATGTAATGACCTCCAAATACTAAAGAACTAACTCTTTCCTTGAAACAAATTAATCCCAGGCAAAGCCCAGGCACAGAAGGCATCTCAGCACCCTACTATAAAACCTTTACTGACATCCTTGTTGACCCCTTCCTATTCACATATAACTCATTGATTGCCAACCCAAAAGGTCTTCAAGGTACCCTAGTAGCGCATAATAACAGGCATCCAATAGGGTGGCCTGGGACCACATGTGCCCAGTACTGGAACAGGGCCTCTATTGTTAAAAAGAACATACTCCCCCGCCTCCCATACAAGCTAAAAACAGTGCCCATTGTGTACCCTTTCTCTCTGGGGGCACAAACGCCCTAAACTTAGCTATACTGTGCTCACCCTGCCCAAATTAAAAGGAGGCATAGGATTGCCCGACATTAGCAAATATTATATTGCCTGTCACCTAGCAAGGATAGTGGACTGGAACTCAAACTGTAATACTAAGGTATGGGTCCAGCTGGAACAAGCGCACTCTACAGCACCAATACAACTTATCCCTTGGTTACCCTCACAACACACTCCTGCAGAATTCAAAGACAATCCAATGGTAGATAATAAAGAATAAAAAAAACACACTTCCAACTATAATAGAGCAGCCAGCATCAATCAAATAAATGATAACAATAATAAAACAATATAAATGCATCGCTGATATTGAAAGATGGATATAAAGTCCACAGTGTATGATCAATCCATGTCGGTTAGCACCTTGGTGTACAAAGATGGAAAACCATAGTGGGCAATCAGGGTAGCCTACACCTCCACCACATGCAGCAATAATCCTCTTACCAGATCCAATTGATCACTGCTCTCACAGTGATCAAGATAGCCTCAAAATCCCAAAGGCAGATCCCACAGAAGGACAATTAGTTGATCTTGAGATTCTCCCAGAGACAGTGAACACTAATCCCTGTGGGCTTCCTTAGGATGCGTGACGCCAAAAAGGGAAAAAATAGAAGAGGACTAATGGCGCAGTACTTCAAAACAGGACGTTTTAATAAAAAGATTTATTGCACTCACCACATAAAACATACACTGTGAAGACAGCAAAAGATCATACGATTTAAAACAGCTATACAGAGACGGGCTTCTTCCGGCATGTGATGTCGGGTTAATGGCAGACTCCACCTACATGTTTCGAAGTAGGCTGCGTCATCCTTGATTGGTGTTTTGACATGCACCATTGGTCCTCTTCTATTTTTTTACTTTTGGCATCACGCTTTGTATGGAAGCCCACAGGGATTAGTGTTCACTGTCTCTGGGAGAATCTCGAGATAAACTAATTGTCCCTCAGTGGGATCTGCTTTTGGGAGTTTGAGGCTATCTTGATCACTGTGAGAGCAGTGATCAATTGGATCTGGTAAGAGGCTTATTGCTGCATGTGGTGGAGGTGTAGGCTGCCCTGATTGCCCACTATGGTTTTCCATCTTTGAAAACAAAGATGCTAACCGACATGGACTGATCATACACTGTGGACTTTATATTCATCTTTCAATATCAGTGCTGCATTTATATTGTTTTATTTTTCATCCAATGGTACAGCCCTCCTTAAAATGCTTTCCACAACTAACTACATTTACACTAGACTTCACCCCAGCTCAGTACTTGCTGCAGCTCTTCCTAACTCCACCTATTACAAATTTGTGGCTTGCCATTTAGTTAATGCAGCCAGACTATGTATCCCTTCCAAGTGGAATATCGCCCCCCCCCCCCAATAATTGATTGGTATCTTCGGATCAGACAAACAGCAGAAATTGAAGAGCTGATCAGTGTTGCAAATGACAATGCTTCCAAATTCACCCATGTTTGGTGGGTGCTGACTCCACTTCCAATACTTCTTGACCAAAAAGGCTTCCCAAATGACAATCAGATGACAATCCTCCAGCAACTCATCTAATTGATGGCTAGCGAACAACGAGACAGAAATATTACATTACATCAGTCAAATATCCTTATAACCGCCCATAAACAAGAATTAAGTTATCTACACAGACAAACTCCCTACCCCGATTCTCATAACTCCCTTCCCCTTCCTATTTACCTCCTTGCTGCTCCTCTCCCACCCCCCCTTCCCCCTCCTCCGCCCCCTTAAACATCTCCACTGCCACATAGCCTCTGAATTTCAGATAGTTACTTTAACCTGACTCTGCCTGTTCAAAAAAACAAAGGGAACACTTTGAAAACAGATCTCAATGGGGAAAAATATCATGCTTGATATCTATACTGATATGTACAGGGTAAGTATCAACCTACAGAGGGCTGAATTCAAAGACACCCTGAAAATCAAAGTGAAAAAATGATGCAGCAGGCCAGGCTAGTCCATTTTGCTGAAATTTCATTGCAACAACTCAAAATGATACTTTGATACTTAGTAGTTTGTATGGTCCCCACATGCTTGTATGCATGCCTGACAACATTGGGGCATGCTCCCAATGAGAGGACGGATGGTGTCCTGGGATATTTCCTCACAGATCTGGACCAGGGCATCACTGTGCTCCTGAACAGACTGAGGTGCAACCTGGCAGCGTCAAATTGGCCAAAACATAATGTCCAAGAGGTGTTCTATTGGATTTAGGTCAGGCGATTGTGGGGGCCATTCAATGGTATCAATTCCTTCCTCCTCCAGGAACTGGTTGCATACTCTTACGACAAGAGGCCGGGCATTGTCGTGCACCAGGCGGAACCCAGGACCCACTGCACCAGCGTCTGACAATGGGTCCAAGGATTTCATTCCGATACCTAATGACAGTCAGGGTGCCATGAATATGCCTTCCCAGACCATCACTGACCAACCACCAAACTGGTCATGCTGAACAATGTTACAGGCAGCATAATGTTCTCCACGGCTTCTCCAGACCATTTTCACATCTGTCACATGTGCTCAGGGTGAACCTGCTCTCATCTGTGAAAAGCACAGGGCACCAGTGGCGGACCTCCCAATTCTGGTGTTCAATGGCTGTGATGGTACTCACCGTCACTGGGAGTGAAAGACAGATACTTAATGGACACTGAGAATATGGCTTGGATTGCTTCAAATGGAGTCTGCATTTACACTCACGCTGTACTGTACTTCAATGGCAGAGACAGGCTCTCCCTATTGTTTGTGTATTGAGATGTGATGTGGATTATGTTAAGCCTGTCTGTCCCATTGTTAAATGCTAATGAACTAACATATTGTTTCTGTCCAGATGGCTAGATAATTAGTTTAGGTTAATTCTATTTTTGTATACAATTTGCTCTGCATATGATAATGTAATCAGGCAACCCCTAACCTGTGTGTGGTAATCTAATCAGGAGGGGGCGGTCCATGCTGTATATAAATTCTGTGTGATTGTTCAATAAACAGAAGATTCCAGTACAAGCTAAGCTGTCAGCTAGCTTTGTATGGGGGCGGCTGGAAAATCTGATATCTATGTTCACGACTGGGAAGAAGCCGTATACTGATGGAAGTCCACAAGCACAGTGTGGGTTGTGGTTCCATTACAATGGAAAATGAAAATTGAGCTCCACAATG
Organism: Pelophylax lessonae; assembly: GCF_965119305.1. NCBI lineage: Eukaryota > Metazoa > Chordata > Amphibia > Anura > Ranidae > Pelophylax > Pelophylax lessonae. The sequence continues at coordinate 25,711,051 of NC_138768.1, read as the reverse complement.
CCGGGGACTGAGCACATGGTCCACTAGAGGATGTCAGGCCCTCAGGCCACCCTCATGAAGTCTGTTTCTGATTCATTTGGTTAGAGACATTCACACCAGTGGCCTGCTGGAGGTCATTTTGTAGGGCTCTGGCAGTGCTCATTGTGTTTCTCCTTGCACAAAGTACCAGATACTGGTCCTATTGATGGGTTAGGGACATTCTATGGCCCTGTCCAGCTCTCCTAGAGTAACTAAAATATGTTCCAAAAGATCAGCGCACCACTTCCAGCAGCCAGCAATAAAAGGCACACAAATCCTTGTAATGAATAATAATATGAGTATTCCAGCACTTGAACAGTTATAAAATATATCCGTCAGTCCCAGAAGACCAAACTATATGACACAGAACACTGGATCAGAGTGGCTCCCTGGATAAAATCTGTCTGATGTTACATGTGATAGTAATCCTCAGATGGGAAGTCCAATCAAGTGTATGCAGATAAAAAGAGAAGGGAAAAGAATATCATGGTGCAGTATATCAAAGTGAGTATGTCACATCCACATGGGGGGGTTCACCAGTGATGAATAGACACAGTGAGTGCACACTACCTCCACCCCACATGCAGTGCAAACTCACCAGAACTGAAAGATCACACGCTTGATATAATAGACCAGCAAGGATCTCGGTACAGCCTCAAACAGATAACGCCAAGCACCCCAGAATCTTATCCCAACCTCTTGTTATTCAGTCACCATCAATGCACAATAAAATGGCAAGTATCTTTATTAAAATGTAGCACAAAAGCAAAAATAAAAGTAGCCACTCACATATAGGTATACTCTGGTGCTCCTCAAAGGTAAAAGATAGAGTTCCTCAGTGGACGGCTAGCCCGACATGTTTCCAGCCAAAAGCCATTCATCAGGGGGCTCCTGTGCAATCCTACATTTCCATTCCCACAGTGTCCTTTTTAAACCAGCCGCGGGCGGAGTGTCACTTCCACCCACAGCATCCTCTTCCTGTTGGCCATGACAACACTTCCACCCACAGCGCCCTCTTCCTGTAGGCCATGACATCACTTCCGCCCACAGTGCCCTCTTCCTGTAGGTCATTACATCACTTCCGCCCACAGCACCCTCTTCCTGTAGGCCATGACATCACTTCTGCCCACAACATCCGAAACAGGAAGTGGACGTTAGGCGTCATTAGTAAACAATAACTCTGACCGCAACAGTAAAAACTCTCCCATCCGCGGACCAGGAAGGCATTATCAATATTATACTGTGCTAAATACAGGAAGCGATCATATTGGCAACAATCATAGAACACTTACACATACAATATAATAAAAAATGTTGGGGATCAGAACTCCTACTGCATATAGACCGAGTGACAACCAATGCGGAATCTAATAAAAAAGAGCTCAGTGTCACCAGCTATTAAAGGAGAATTGACATGGCATTGATGGTAAAGAATATGTGAAAAAATACTAAATATGTAAAAAATACTCCTAAAATCTGAATAACATAACAAGAAACAACATCCAATGATGAGAGAATACATAACAATAAATAAATAAAAATTACGTATAGATCCATAAATCAGTGGGGACTTTTCTGAAAATAATTCATAGAGGGACATCAATGGTTATCTATGAAACAATTGATGTCCCACTCTATGTTATGTCCAAAGGAGGAGTAGGATTTCAGCTCATAAAGCCAAAACATCTCCTGCCTGGAAATCTCTCTTATCTTATTAACCCCTCTCCAGTGGGGACTCACAAATTCATTCCATCTACTCCGTATCAATTCATATTTTTCTATTTTACGATTTGCATTTAATACAAGATTTTCTAGCTTATTCACCTCTTCCACCTTATTAATCCACATATTAATATCTGGTGGTGCCTTGTTTTTCCACTTTAGGGGAATGCACATTTTTGCAGCATTCAGTAGGTGGGGGATTATCACATTTTTATATTGATTTCTTGAGATGTTAGTTTTATGCAGGAGGAAGAGGGCTGGATCCATTGTCAACTGGTATTCCGTAAGGGTCTGTATTATTTCATAGATCTGTTTCCAGAATTTTTCCATTTTGGGACATGACCAAAAGATATGTAATAGAGTCCCTCTTCCTTCTCCACACTTCCAGCACCTATCTGTATTTGTTTGTGATATTTTATTCATTTTTACCAGAGTTTGGTACCATCTAGACATTATTTTGTAATTTACTTCTTGTATTTTTGTGCATATGGATGTTGTGAAGGCTGATTGAAACATTCAACCTTTCTCAACTTCGGTGAAGGAGCTATTCAATTCCTTCTCCCATTCGTTTATATAAGACAGCTGGTAGTTGTCCCCTTGTCCAATCAGCATTGCGTACAACTTAGATATGGTATGTGCTAACGTCCCTTTTTGTAAGCATATCTCTTCGAATTGTGTGTGTTCTAGGTCTTCTTGGTTAGGTTTTGCTAAGGACCTCAAAAAATGTTTAAGCTGGACTGCTCGCCAGTAGTCCAGCCGAAAATTTCCTGTAGGGTCCATTAACTCTTTCTCCGTCGGCCATCTCTCCGATGTTAGGAAATGATCGACCTGGAAAAAGCCATTTTCCATCAGATCCATAAATATTTTATCTTGATATCCAGGGGTAAATTTGAGGTTTCCCAACACCGGAAATAGGGCCGACTTTCCTCTTGTCAATTTATATTGATTGTTTAAACATTTTTGCACATACTCTGATTGTATGTCCTATAAGCGGATGCGACCGCATAGATTCTGGCAGGGATCGGCTGCAAAATGGGGCTCTTCTCAATGGTATTTCAAATTGTGCCTTTTCAATATTTGCCCATAATTTTATTTTCATATGTCGGCACCAATCCACAAATCTACCCAGCTGTATAGCCTGATAATACCTCCCCATGTCTGGTACCGATAGTCCTCCCTCCTCTTTTGGTAGTGTCATGACTCTCTTACTAAGTCTAGGGTGTTTGGCTGCCCATATGAACTCCTTCAATATAATGTCTATTTGTTTGAAATATCTTTGCGGTATTGATATAGGTAGGGTTTGAAACAAAAACAAAAATTTTGGCAAGATAGACATTTTTACAATATTGCATCTAGCCAGCCAAGAAAACAATCCCTTGCCCCATTTTTGCAGTAAGGTATGTATAGATTTCAGTAGTGGGGGGTAGTTATCTCCATACAGCTGGGAGAAATCTGGTGGTATATATATTACCAAATATTTCAGTGCCCCTCTTGTCCATTTTAATCCGAAATGTAACTTTAATTGTTGTAGTATAGTTTGTCTTAACCCCACCCCCATTGGCTCTGATTTATTTACATTTATTTTAAGGTTAGGCAATTCTCCATATTCTCCGAACTCCTGTAGGAGATTCGGGAGTGAAATAATCGGATTTGTAAGAGTAAACAGCATATCGTCTGCGAAAGCTGATATTTTATGCTGTGTTTGACCAATCTTAATTCCTGTGATATCTGAATTTAAACATTTTTTACATAGAAAGGGTTCTAAGGTTAAAACAAACAATAAAGGCGAAAGGGGACACCCTTGTCTAGTTCCATTTTGGATCGGAAAATCTTTCGACAATTTGCTGTTTACTCTTAAGCTGGATACACACTATCCAACTTTTGTGGTTAGATTTCCTTCAGATTTACCTTTCCTATGTAGTGCAAGGGCCTGCCAGATTGCATACAGATTGAAAGTGTTTAGGTTTGACCTCATATTATATGGTTTTGGTAAGTCTAAAGGAAAAAGTCTTCAGAAAATCTTATAGTGTGTATGGCCCATTACTTTCGCAGAGGGGTTGGAGTAAACCTGTGATATCCAATTCAATACTGTAGCATCCATGCCCACATACCTTAATACCACAAACATAAACTCCCACCTTACTCTGTCAAAAGCTTTTTCAGCATCTGTACTTATGAATAGGGTTGAGCGGACACCTAGATGTCCGTGTTCGATGGGTTCGGCCGAACTTTAAAAAAAAGTCCGGGTCCGTGTCCCGGACTTTTACCGAACCTTTCCCGGACACCGAACCCCATTGAAGTCAATGGGGACCCGAACTTTCAGGCACTAAAATGGCTCTAAAACACCAAAGGAAAGGGCTAGAGTGCTGCAAATGGCAGCAAAACGTAATTAAGAGCATGGCAAGTGCTCTGCAAACAAATGTGGATAGGGAAATAACTTAAAACAACAAAAAAAAAAAACAGAAAAATAAAACAATGTTCTTCTTCATCTCTGAAGGACGAGGCCCATATGGAGTAGGAGGGAGGTTGAGGTGGTGGTGGATGTGGCGGTGACATAGGCGTGCGCACAGGGTGTGCCGGGTGTGCCTGGGCACACCCTAATCACCTAGGGCACATAGCATTGCCAGTGAGGAGATGGGAAAGATCTCCCTCGGACCTGCTCTGCTCTATTTCTCTTTTCCAGCAGGGAGAGTAATGTATCGGGGCCATGTACCTGTAGGCAAACACATGCATGTGTATTTCAACTTTGGGGTGCACACCTTAATGCAATAGGCTGCGCACACCTATGGGCGGTGTAGGTGGAAGCGGCGGTGGAGGAGGACCAGGGCCGGATTAACAGCATCATGGGCTTGGTGCTGAGGATTTTGAAGGGCCTTAAGGGCCGTGCCTTGGCATGCACCCAGAGGAGGAAGGGTGCAGCCATGCATGCCTAATTCAACATGGGATGCTGTCTCTGAAGCCCATAAACACATCCATGCATCGGCAACTGTCCCTCCTTGTCCGGCCTTCGCGCTGTGTGGGGAGGTTCTGAGGGTGCTGCCTGGGGAAGCGAGCATAGAAGCCAGACTTCTGTGTTTACAAGTGACAGAAGAGCGGTAACAGTGAATATGGCCAACCCGGGGCCTATATAAAAGGTAGGGGCCTGGAGCTGCAGCTCCAATAGCCCCTACGTTAATCTGGCCCTGAGGAGGAGGACGAGGTAGCCAACACTGCTTCTTTTCACAAATTTTAAATGAGGGTACACCCCAAAAGAGTGAGAAAGAGCAAAAATGGAACAATGGGTGGGTAAGGTCGGTATCCATTGCTATTCTGCATAAGGTACAGAAAAGTCCCGTGGGATCCATGCCTGGTTCATTTTAATGAACGTGAGCTTGTCCACATTGTCTCTGGACAGGCGGCTGCGCTTGTCTGTTATAACGCCCCCAGCCGTGCTAAATACCCGTTCAGATAATACACTGGCTGCAGGGCACGCCAGCACCTCCAAGGCGTAAAGGGCAAGCTCAGGCCATGTGCCCAATTTGGAGACCCAGAAGTTGAAGGGGGCAGACCCGTCATTCACTACATGTAGGCGTGTGCACACATACTGCTCCACCATGTTGGTAAAATGCTGCCTCCTGCTAAGACGTTCCATCTGAGCTGCTGGTGCTGCTGTTTGTTGTGGCGTGCTGACAAAGCTTTTCCACATTTCGGCCATGCTAACCCTGCCTTCTGAGGTGCTGGCGGTGCCCTGGTTGCGTTGGCGACCTCCTCCTCCTCCTCCTCTGCCTTGTGCTTCCACTGCGGCCCCGCTGTCAGATTGGAATGCCAGCAGCATGGCGTCTACCAGCGTGCGCTTGTACTCGCGCATCTTGCGATCGCGCTCCAGTGAGTGAATTAAGGACGGTGCGTTGTCCTTGTAACGGGGATCCAGCAGCGTGGCCACCCAGTAATCAGCACAAGTTAGAATGTGGGCAACTCGGCGGTCGTTGTGGAGACACTGCAGCATGTAATCGCTCATGTGTGCCAGGCTGCCCAGAGGCAACGAAAGGCTGTCCTCTGTGGGAGGTGTATCGTCCGTGTCCTCTGTATCCCCCCAGCCACGCACCAGTGATGGCCATGAGCTGGCCTGGGTGCCACCCTGCTGTGAACATGGTTCCATCTCCTCCTCCAGCTCCTCCTCCTCCTCATCCTCCTCATCCTCCAGAACTGTGCCCCTGCTGGACAATTGTGTCCCTGGCGTTTGTGTGTGCAGAAACCCACCCTCGGAGCCCCTTGCGAATGACTGCCCTGAAAGCCTTGGAAATGTTACCTCTTCATCCTCCTCCTCCTCCTCTTCATCCTGTGCCACATCCTCTTCCATCATCGCCCGAATTGTTTTTTCAAGGAGACATAGAAGTGGGATAGTTAAGCTGAGAACGGCGTCATTGCCACTGGCCATGTTGGTGGAGTACTCAAAACAGCGCAACAAGGCACACAGGTCTCGCATGGAGGCCCAGTTATTGGTGGTGAAGTGGTGCTGTTCCGCAGAGCGACTCACGCGTGCGTGCTGCAGCTGAAACTCCACTATGGCCTGCTGCTGCTCACACAGTCTTTCCAGCATGTGCAAGGTGGAGTTCCACCTTGTGGGCACGTCACATATGAGGCGGTGAGCGGGAAGGCCGAAGTTACGCTGCAGCGCTGCCAGGCAAGCAGCAGCAGGGTGAGAACGCCGAAAGTGCGCACAAACGGCCCGCACTTTCTGCAGCAGCTCTAACATATCGGGGTAGTTTTTAAGGAACCTCTGCACCACCAAATTCAGCACATGCGCCAGGCAAGGGATGTGCGTCAAACCGGCTAGGCCCAGAGCTGCTATGAGATTTCGCCCGTTATCGCACACCACCAGGCCGAGCTTGAGGCTCGCTGGCAGCAACCACTCATTTGTCTGCTGTTCCATGCTCCTCCACAACTCCTGCGCGGTGTGTGGTTTTTCCCCCAAACAGGCAAGTTGTAAAACTGCCTGCTGTCGTTTACCCCTGGCCGTGCTGAAGTTGGTGGTGAAGGTGTTACGCTGTCCGGATGAGGAGGCGGTAGAGGATGAGGAAGCGGAGTAGGAGGAGTTAGGAACAGGAGGCAAACTGAAGCGCCCTGCAATCCTCGGTGGTGGAAGGACATGCGCCAAATTGCTATCCGCCTCAGGCCCATCTGCCACTGCATTTACCCAGTGTGCCGTTAGGGAGATATAACGCCCCTGACCGTGCTTACTGGTCCACGTATCGGTAGTTAGGTGGACCTTGGCACAGATGGCGTTGCGCAGTGCACACTTGATTTTTTCCCCCACTTGGTTGTGCAGGGAAGGGATGGCTTGCCTGGAAAAGTAGTGGCGGCTGGGCACGACGTACTGTGGGACAGCCACCGACATAAGGTTTTTAAAACTGTGCGTCTCCACCAGACGGAATGACAGCATTTCAAAGGCCAATAATTTTGAAATGCTGGCATTCAGGGCCAGGGATCGCGCGTGGGTAGGGGGGTACTTCCTCTTCCTCTCAAGTGTTTGGGAGATGGAAAGCTGAACGCTTCCACGGGACATTGTGGAGATGGTTGTTGGTGACCCAGGTGGTGGTGTTGCTGACAGATCGTCTGTTTGCGGGGTGGCAGGTGCTGGTATCACTACAGATGTGGCTGGAGCGGCCGAGACTGCAGCAGAAGAGGAAGCAGGATGAGCCAGAGACGTTTCTTGGTTTTGAAGGTGTGTACTCCACTGCAGCTCATGCTTTGCACTTAGATGCCTGATCATGCAGGTTGTGCTCAGGTTGAGAAGGTTTATGCCTCGCTTCAAGCTCTGATTGCACAGGGTGCAAACCACTCGTGTCCTGTCATCAGCACATTTTATAAAGAACTTCCACGCTAGAGAACTCCTTTGAGCTGACTTTGGTGCGCTCGTTCCCTTGCTGCGTTGGGCAGTAGCGGGCGTAGTGTCTAGGGCACGGCCGCTCCGCTTCTGCACCCTGCTCCCTCTTCTGCTGTGCTGGTGGCTCTGTGCGACCACCGCCTCTTCCTCCAAACTACTCAGGTCACCTGCATGACGTTCATTCCATGTGGGGTCGAGGACCTCATCGTCCTCCACATCATCTTCCACCCAGTCTTCACCCCTGCCATCCTTGTCGGTCTCCACAATGCTGAACGCCGCAGCAGTTGGCACCTGCGTTTCGTCATCATCGGAGACGTGCTGCGATGGTCCTTGCATGTACTCATCTTGAGAAATAAGCGGTTGGGCATCGCTGCACTCAATCTCTTCCACTTCTGGGGCAGGGCTAGGTGGATGGCCCTGGGAAACCCTGCTGACAGAGTCATCAAAAAGAAGAAGAGACTGCTGTATGGCTTGGGGCTCAGACTGCTTGCCTGATTTGCAAGGGGGTGAGGTGAAAGACGGTTGGACATCGGCTGCAGGTGCCAACTGTGACCTTTCTGCAGTAGACTGGGTGGGAGACAATGTGAAGGAACTGGAGGCACTGTCAGCAGCAACCCAATCTACTATCGCCTCCACTTGTTCTGGCCTCATCACTAATAGGGGCGTATGATGCCCTACCAAATACTGATGCAGGTTCTGTCGCCTACTCACACTTGAGGAAGGTGTTTCACTTGTGCGTGTAGCTGGCACAGATCGACCACGTCCTCTCCTTGCAACAGGAGCTCTACCAGCAGCACCACGACCCAGGCCACGGCCCTTATTTGACGGTCTCCTCATATTTCTGTAATTTAAGATCTTGCCCTAGAAAGGTTTTTATTGAATAGCGGAATAGGAAATATGATCCAAAAAAGTGTATGTATCTCGCACGTACAAAACCACACTAGGCCCCAATTACTATTGTTTCTACCCCTAAAAGGATGGATGAGGAGTAGGAGTATGGAACAGACAGCACCCTCAAATCTTCAGAAGTATGAGATGAACCTCAAAAACTTGGAAAGGTGGATCTCACACGTACCGACACAGACTATCCCGCAATTCAATTGATCCTCAAAGGTTTTTATTGAATAGCGGAATAGGAAATATGATAAAAAAAAGTGTATGTATCTCGCACATACACAACCACACTAGGCCCCAATTACTATTGTTTTTACCCCTAAAAGGATGGATGAGTAGTAGGAGGAGGAGTATGGAACAGGCAGCACCCTCAAATCTTCAGAAGTATGAGATGAACCCCAAAAACTTGGAAAGGTGGATCTCACACGTACCGACACAGACTATCACGCAATTTAATTGATCCCCAAAGGTTTTAATTGAATAGCGGAATAGAAAATATGATCAAAAAGAAAGTGTATGTATCTCACATGTACACCACCACACTAGGCCCCAATTACTATTGTTTGTACCCCTAAAAGGATGGTTGAGGAGTAGGAGGAGGAGTATGGAACAGGCAGCACCCTCAAATCTTCAGAAGTATGAGATGAACCCCAAAAACTTGGAAAGGTGGATCTCACATGTACCGACACAGACTATCACGCAATTTAATTGATCCCCAAAGGATTTAATTGAATAGCGGAATAGGAAATATGATCAAAAAGAAAGTGTATGTATCTCACACGTACACCACCACACTAGGCCCCAATTACTATTGTTTGTACCCCTAAAAGGATGGTTGAGCAGTAGGAGGAGGAGTATGGAACAGGCAGCACCCTCAAATCTTCAGAAGTATGAGATGAACCCCAAAAACTTGGAAAGGTGGATCTCACACGTACCGACACAGACTATCACGCAATTTAATTGATCCCCAAAGGATTTAATTGAATAGCGGAATAGAAAATATGATCAAAAAGAAAGTGTATGTATCTCACACGTACACCACCACACTAGGCCCCAATTACTATTGTTTGTACCCCTAAAAGGATGGTTGAGGAGTAGGAGGAGGAGTATGGAACAGGCAGCACCCTCAAATCTTCAGAAGTATGAGATGAACCCCAAAAACTAGGAAAGGTGGATCTCACACGTACCGACACAGACTATCACGCAATTTAATTGATCCCCAAAGGTTTTAATTGAATAGCGGAATAGAAAATATGATCAAAAAGAAAGTGTATGTATCTCACACGTACACCACCACACTAGGCCCCAATTACTATTGTTTGTACCCCTAAAAGGATGGTTGAGGAGTAGGAGGAGGAGTATGGAACAGGCAGCACCCTCAAATCTTCAGAAGTATGAGATGAACCCCAAAAACTTGGAAAGGTGGATCTCACACGTACCGACACAGACTATCACGCAATTTAATTGATCCCCAAAGGATTTAATTGAATAGCGGAATAGAAAATATGATCAAAAAGAAAGTGTATGTATCTCACACGTACACCACCACACTAGGCCCCAATTACTATTGTTTGTACCCCTAAAAGGATGGTTGAGGAGTAGGAGGAGGAGTATGGAACAGGCAGCACCCTCAAATCTTTAGAAGTATGAGATGAACCCCAAAAACTTGGAAAGGTGGATCTCACACGTACCGACACAGACTATCACGCAATTTTATTGATCCCCAAAGGATTTAATTGAATAACGGAATAGGAAATATGATCAAAAAAAGTGTATGTATCTCGCACGTACACCACCACACTAGGCCCCAATTACTATTGTTTGTACCCCTAAAAGGATGGATGAGGAGTAGGAGGAGTATAGAACAGGCAGCACCCTCAAATCTTCAGAAGTATGAGATGAACCCCAAAAACTTGGAAAGGTGGATCTCACACGTACCGACACAGACTATCACGCAATTTAATTGATCCCCAAAGGATTTAATTGAATAGCGGAATAGAAAATATGATCAAAAAGAAAGTGTATGTATCTCACACGTACACCACCACACTAGGCCCCAATTACTATTGTTTGTACCCCTAAAAGGATGGTTGAGCAGTAGGAGGAGGAGTATGGAACAGGCAGCACCCTCAAATCTTCAGAAGTATGAGATGAACCCCAAAAACTTGGAAAGGTGGATCTCACACGTACCGACACAGACTATCACGCAATTTAATTGATCCCCAAAGGATTTAATTGAATAGCGGAATAGAAAATATGATCAAAAAGAAAGTGTATGTATCTCACACGTACACCACCACACTAGGCCCCAATTACTATTGTTTGTACCCCTAAAAGGATGGTTGAGCAGTAGGAGGAGGAGTGTGGAACAGGCAGCACCCTCAAATCTTCAGAAGTATGAGATTGTGTTCACTGTACCCCACAAAGATTGTGTTCACTGCACCCCACAAAGATTGTGTTCACTGCACCTCAAAAAGGATTTTGTTCACTGCACCCCACAAAGATTGTGTTCACTGCACCCTAAAAGGATTTTGTTCACTGCACCCCAAAAAGATTGTGTTCACTGTACCCCACAAAGATTGTGTTCACTGCACCCCACAAAGATTCTGTTCACTGTACCCCACAAAGATTGTGTTCACTGCACCCCACAAAGGATTTTGTTCACTGCACCCCAAAAAGGATTTTGTTCACTGCACCCCAAAAAGATTGTGTTCACTGCACCCCACAAAGATTGTGTTCACTGCACCCCACAAAGGATTTTGTTCACTGCACCCCAAAAAGATTGTGTTCACTGCACCCCACAAAGATTCTGTTCACTGTACCCCACAAAGATTGTGTTCACTGCACCCCACAAAGGATTTTGTTCACTGCACCCCAAAAAGATTGTGTTCACTGCACCCCAAAAAGGATTTTGTTCACTGCACCCCAAAAAGGATGTTGTTCACTGCACCCCAAAAATAATTTTGTTCACTGCACCCCAAAAAGATTGTGTTCACTGCACCCCACAAATATTGTGTTCACTGCACCCCACAAAGGATTTTGTTCACTGCACCTCAAAAAGATTGTGTACACTGCACCCCAAAAAGGATTATGTTCACTGCACCCCAAAAAGGATGTTGTTCACTGCACCCCAAAAAGGATTTTGTTCACTGCACCCCAAAAAGATTGTGTTCACTGCACCCCACAAAGATTGTGTTCACTGCACCCCAAAAAGGATTTTGTTCACTGCACCCCAAAAAGATTGTGTTCACTGCACCCCACAAAGATTGTGTTCACTGCACCCCACAAAGGATTTTGTTCACTGCACCCCAAAAAGATTGTGTTCACTGCACCCCACAAAGGATTTTGTTCACTGCACCCCAAAAAGATTGTGTTCACTGTACCCCCCAAAGATTGTGTTCACGTCACCCCACAAAGATTGTGTTCACTGTACCCCACAAAGATTGTGTTCACTGCACCCTAAAAGGATTTTGTTCACTGCACCCCAAAAAGGATGTTGTTCACTGCACCCCAAAAAGGATTTTGTTCACTGCACCCCAAAAAGATTGTGTTCACTGCACCCCACAAAGATTGTGTTCACTGCACCCCACAAAGGATTTTGTTCACTGCACCCCAAAAAGATTGTGTTCACTGCACCCCAAAAAGGATTTTGTTCACTGCACCCCAAAAAGTATGTTGTTCACTGCACCCCAAAAAGATTGTGTTCACTGCACCCCACAAAGATTGTGTTCACTGCACCCCAAAAAGGATTTTGTTCACTGCACCCCAAAAAGATTGTGTTCACTGCACCCCAAAAAGGATGTTGTTCACTGCACCCCAAAAAGGATTTTGTTCACTGCACCCCAAAAAGATTTTGTTCACTGCACCCCAAAAAGATTGTGTTCACTGCAGCCCAAAAAGATTGTGTTCACTGCAGCTCACACACAGAAAAATGGATGTGGATCACTGACACCTGCCTATCTCCTATCCCACACCACACAGCAATATCGATTGTAGTTTGTAGAACACAGTTTCCCTAAAATTCAGCAGCAGCCTCTCCCTAACAGGATTGAGAAGAGATCGTAGATCAGGATTGAGTGCAGAGTCACCCCACCCCCCACACAGCAATATCGATTGTACTTTGTAGAAGACACTGACCCTATAATTCAGCAGACTCTATCCCTAAAATGCCTACAACTCGCCCTGCCTAAACACTCCGCCCTGTCCCTCAATTCTATCCGGACACAAATGGTTTTTTCCTGCCTGTCTTTCCCTAATCAGCAGCCAGCACGTTGATGTGTGCTCTGTCCCTGATCTAAGCAGCAGAATGAAGACACTGCGGCTGCCTGGAACTTATAAAGACTTGGTCACATGCTTCAGACGGCCAATCACAGCTACTGAGACATTTGCAGGCATGGCTGGGATGGCTTAAGGCACACCAGTTAAACGATTGTTGATTGGCTGTTGAAAGCCCGCCATGAAAAGAGCGCCAAAGCATGCAAAACCTGGAAATAAAACGACCGAACAAGGATTTTTACCCGAACATACAGTAAAGTGTCCGTGTCCGTGTTCGGGTACAAAATATCCAATAATTCGGTACGAACACAAATAATACAGTCCGTGTTCGCTCAACACTACTTATGAATATAATTTTTATCTGTTTTTGCTGAGCTGCATATAACAGATTTAATACTTTTATCGTATTATTGCGGGCTTCCCTCATCGGTATAAATCCCACTTGGTCTAAGTTAACCAATTTTAACAAATATTTTTGGATTCTAGTTGCTATAATTTTTGTAAATAATCTCAAGTCTGTGTTTAATAAAGAGATTGGTCAATAGCTTGAGCACAATGCGGGATCATTATCTTCCTTAAGTATTAGAGCCGGTTCACACTACCACGACCAGAAAGTCGCCCCGTGACTTGAAAAGACTTGTTTAGAGACTTGGAAGAGACTTGGAAGAGACTTGGAAGAGACTTGTGCACTACTTTGAAGAGACAGGCGACTTTGTCTGTGGGGAATGCCTGGCTAATCTCTTTCTTCTTCCTGGAAAGTCTGATAACAAGTCGCTTCAATTAAGATAAGGAGGCGACTCCCATTGAAGTATATGGGACAAGTCGGATCACAGGTCGCCTCAAAGTAGTACAGGACCCTTTTCTGAAGTCGGAGCGACTTCAGTAGTGCCAAATAAGACGGCACTGATTGATTAACATTGCTTTTGTTATGTCAAGCAACCTGGGGCTACACAAGTCGCCTCACAAGTCGTGCTAGTGTGAATGGGCTCTTACTGTTATGTGGGCTTGTAGTGATTCTCTCAATATTTTCTTACCATTACCCCATGCGTTAAACATTTCCACCATATATTTCCTCAACTGTGGAGTGAGCATTTTATAATACTGAATAGTATATCCATCTGGGCCTGGTGCTTTCCCTGCTTTGGTATTAGAGATTGCTGCAGTCAGTTCATCTTCTGTAATCTCAGAGCCAAACTCCTCTCTCTCACTCTCTGACAATCGTGGCATCTGGGATGTTTCTAAATATTCATCTATTTGAGATGGTTTCAAGCTCCGAGATTGCAGATTATATAGTGATGAGTAGTATGTTTGGAACTCTTGAGCTATTTGTCTTGGAAGTACCATCTTCTGACCTTTATTTGTTATTACTTGTGGGATGTACGTATTTAACGTCTGTTCTCGTAAGGCCCTTGCCAATGTCCTGCCACACTTATCTCCCATCTCATATGAGATTTTACGACTAAGCTGTAGCGCTGATTTTGCTTTGTAAAATAGTATGTCATTAATTTCCCTCCTTACCGCCATCAGATTTTCCTTCATGGTTGGGGAATTATTATGTTTATAGGTCGCTTCTAGTTTTTGCAGTTTTTGTATTAAGGCCTCTTATTGTGCTGTTCGTTTTTTTTAAATTCTCTCTCCGTGTTTAATCAGAGTTCCCCTATTTACAGCCTTGTGTGCCTCCCATATGATGCTCGGATCTGAATCTGTTGTCTTATTAATTTGAAAAAAATGCTTCTAGTTCTTTCTTAATGTCCGTCGTAACTATTTCATCTTGCAGTAGGCTTTCATTAAGCCTCCATAACCGGTGTCCACCCTCTTGTTCACCGTTCAGTCCATACCCCAGCGTAATTGGAGCATGGTCTGACCAGGTAATCGGGCCTATCGATATCTTTTTAATTGCATGTAGTTGGTTATGAGGTATAAATAAATAGTCTATCCTCGAGTATTGCTGGTATACGGAAGAGAAGAATGTATAATTGCGTTCTCCCGGATACATTAAGCGCCATACATCTATAAGCTGGGCATCGCCCAAGGCTTTTGAAATGTGTTTTTTAATCCTTACTTGTATCGAAGAGTACCCCTGTGATGTGTCTTCTGAGGGTATTAATGAGATATAAAAATCACCTCCAACTAATAGATGTCCTTCTTTATATTCTGACAATTCCATGATCTTGCTCACTATAAATTCATCTTGCTGACTGTTAGGTGCATATAGAGTGGCAAGTGTGACCCTAGTGTTTCCTATAGTCCCCTTAATGAATAATGAGCGTCCATTAGGGTCTCTAACCATCTGTTTGCATTTCCATGGCACATTTTTGGATATGATAATGGATACTCCTTTAAATTTAGTTTCTGTATTTGTAGCATGGTATGATGTAGGAAAAAAATCTATTTTTTAAAATTGGTAATTTGTCATCTCGGAAATGTGTCTCCTGTATGAAGGCTATATCTACTTTGGATCTTTTTAAATCGTTTAACAGGACTAACCATTTTCCATTTCCATTTTCCTCCCCTAAGCACAAATAGTATGTATACAGGAAAAATAAGTATAGAAAGGGGTGGGAGAAACAAAAAAAAAAAAAAAGAAAAGAAGTAAAAAAAAAAGAAGCAACTTTTTTCATCAACTGGAAATTAGCATCACCTGGATAATTTTCACTCAAAGCAAGATAGAGACTAATATTACAGCTAATATTCAGGAGATACACAATTTAACCTATTTATACAAGAGACAGCTGCAGAAAAACATATGAAGAAGTTCCTCAGAAGGCAGCAAGGTCAGGACCATTCTTTAGTGGTGAATGAAAGTGTTCACCACCGTAGCCCGATGCTTACACTCTACTTCTGCCAACCCCCAGGCCTATATGCTCAAGGAACTGCCCTAGTTTTGTGTAATGTGCCATAAATTCTGAAGGCAGGGAAACCGCAGAGAGCTTGACAAACTAAACCATCTTGACTGTTCAGTGAAACCCTTGCCAATGCAGTGAAACTCCCCTAAACCCACTTGGGACACCAAGTGGTTATTCACCTTAAAAGACCAAACTGATCCCAAGTAGGCCGAAAGGGAAGAACCAGATTGAATTCCTTTTCATGTTCTCTTTCTATGATCTTCCGAAAAAGCAGGAAGAGTGGTTTCTCAGTACACCTGGAATATAGTCCATGGAATGTTGGACTTTGGGAAAAACCTAGTTGGCCGAAAAGACCAAAAGAAGACATATTCTTTTTTTTTTTTTTTCAAAAGCACATAATCCTGATTCTTTCTAGAGAAGTAAGTATCCATTGCCACAGGATGTAGGGTTTTCAATGAGTTGAATGCCACATCTTTCTCTAACCAATTTTGTGGCATACAAAAAAAAATCTAAACCTCAAGAAGACAAGGAATCCCTATTCTTCCCCGAAGAATTGCGCAAGAAGGCTGCCACTTGTGGTGATAAGTGGAATAGTCCGAATTTTTTGATACTGCAATATGGAGCCTATTTTCCATCTGGCAATATAAAATGATCACATTTCAACCTACAGACCATCCATTTCTGCCTTCAGAATCTGTATGAAATCTTGGCAGCACAAAAGTCAAAATGGCCAATGAATCCTTGGAATCATCCTGAGAACCAGCAAAGTTGGAGGGAAGACCAGCATCAGGTGGAGCTTCCACATTTTGGACAGGGCATCCTGATCTATGGTCTGAGAGTCCCAGGACCAGGAAAAGTAGAAAGGACACTGGAATATCTCTGCTGACCCTATTAGACCTATGGGAAGCGTAACCTAAAGTTTTAAGAAGTACCACACTTATTCCAGGTTGAAAGTCAATTCATAGGGATCTATGAATTTTCTGGTCAATCAGACAGGTTAAAATCTCTGACCCTGGAAGATCTAACACCCTCCAAGAAAAAACTTGCACTCCGGACAAGGATAAATTCAGCACAATATACTCTAGAGTGGTAGACTCCTGACTCCCTCTTGGTGGACTAAGCAAACTACCATGGTCCTGTTGTCTGAAAATCCCCCCTGACTTCCTAAAAGCGACCAAATTGCTATCAGTCCATATGAGACTGCCTCTGGTTTCAACAGACTCAAACTGAGGTAGAGCCTTGTCATCTCCGATCCTTGGCATAAAGACCCACACACTGAGCACCCCAGTCCCAAGGACTGGCGTGTGTAGACACTAGTTTGGAGTGGAAAGTTAGAGATTAAAAAAAACACAAAACCGTCAACCAAACTCTCCTTCCCATCTTCATCTAAAAGAAAAGGAGGTGAAACCTAAGCTCCAGAGATGAACTTTTAAACCCCAGCGATAGGCAAGTTACTTGTTCCAAGGCTGAGTCACCCTGTCTACCGAAGTAACAGAGGTGTATACATTGCTTGGGTACCCAGGAACTGCCCCACCTGACACTACCCTAGGTCTGAGGCCTGTAATACAAAAGAGCAGAACCAGGAAGAGAGAGAATTATCAGTGAGAAAAGAGCCCCTGTCCTGAGCTGTGTGCAGTAATATGCAGATATTCAAAAAGGTGAGTTAGTCCCAGTGACGATCTCTGAAGGTTCTGGCCCATCCAAATTACTGGAATGTCTGAAAGATCTTTTTGGGTCAGTCAATAGAGCACATGACAATTGTAACCTAACAAGAAGTCACCAGAATATCCCACAAAGACTATAAGGCTAGTATTGGGCCTAGCCTCCTAGCACCCACGACTAGGGTTGAGCGAACCCGAACTGTAAAGTTTGGGTTCATACCGGACTTTAGGGTTTTTGGTACCCAGACCCAAACCCGAACATTTTACTGTATGTTCAGAATTCAGCAATTTAATGGCGCGTTTTAAAAAGCTGCAGGGCAGCCAATCAACAAGCGTTTAACTCGTGCCCTTAGAAGCCATCACAGCCATGCCTACTAATGGTATGGCTGTGATTGGCCAGTGCAGCATGTGACCCAGCCTCTATATAAGCTGGAGTCATGTAGCGCCGCACTTCACTCTGCTCTAACTAGTGTAGGGAAAGGCTGCGGCTGCTACTTTGAAGGAGAGAATAGGAGGACAGAATCTTTAATCAGAACTCAGAGATCTACATAGATTTTTTTGTGTGGGTGCAGTGCACAATCTTTTACCCTGCCCTGAGCCCAGGGACAAAGAAAAATAACTTTTATCCATCTGTTAATTAGGTGGGCGGCGGCGGCCATTTTATGAAAGTTCAGTGCACCAGCACTGCATATGTGCTTTTGTGACCTTTCAAATCCAAGCTTAAAATACTTCAATCTTTTCAGGCTTTGAAAAAACACCCACTTTTGGCAATACCCTCCATCTGGGGCCTCTGCCGCATTAGTCAGTGTGCATTTTAAGCTATAAATATATCTATAATTTGCTGTGTTTTTAAAAAAAAAAACCTTTTTGGGCTAAAATACACAATTTTATAGCCCTTGCTGCATCTGTACGTGTCAAATTTAAGCGTTATATACTGCTGTCATATTGTGTTAGTAAAAAAGCACCCTTTTTGGACAAAATACACAATTTTACAGCCCATGTTACCATGAGATAGACCCTTTAGATACTGTTGTTCTATTCTGCTATTCAAAAAACACCCATTTAGGGCAAAAAAAATATTTTTCAGCGTTTGCTGCATATGTTACTGTGAGATACACCCTTTAGATACTAATGTTCTATTTTGCTATTCAAAAAACACCCATTTAGGGGAAAAATCTTAAATTGCATTGTAGTCTGTATCTGTACATGTGAGATACACCCTTCAGATACTGTTGTTCAATTCTGCTATTCAAAAAACACTCATTTAGGGCAAGAACCTAAATTTGAGAAATATGAGGAGAACGGTAATTGAGGGACGTGGCCCCGGTTGTGGTGCTGCTGGTGGAGCTCCTGTTGCAGGGAGAGGACGTGGTCGATCTGTGCTAGCTACACGCACAAGTGGAACACCTTCCTCAGGTGCGAGTAGGCGACAGAACCTGCAGCGATATTTGGTCGGGCCTAATGTGGCTCTACGAATGTTGAGGCCAGAAGAAGTACAGGTGATAGTAGATTGGGTCGCTGACAGTGCCTCCAGTTCCTTTACATTGTCTCCCACCCAGTCTCCTGCTGAAAGATCAGAGTTGGCACCTGCAGCCGATGTCCAGCAGTCTTTCACCTCACCCCCTTACAAATCAGCCAAGCAGTCTGAGCCCCAAGTCATGCAGCAGTCTGTTCTGCTTTTTGATTACTCTGTTAGCAGGGTTTCCCCAGGGCCATCCACCTAGCCCTTCCCCAGAATTGGAAGAGATTGAGTGCACCGATGCCCAACCACTTATGTTTGAAGTTGAGTACATGGAAGGATCATCGCAGCACGTCTCGGATGATGATGAAACACAGGTGCCAACTGCTGCGGCTTTCGGAATTGTGCACACCGACAAGGAGAGCAGGGGTGAAGACTGGGTGGAAGATGATGTGGAGGACAATGAGGTCCTTGACCCCACATGGAATCAACGTCATGCAGGTGACCTGTGTTATTTGGAGGAAGAGGCGGTGGTCGCACAGAGCTACCAGCACAGCAGAAGAGAGTGCACGGTGCAAAAGAGGAGCGGCCGTCCCCTAGAGCAGTGGTCCTCAACTCCGGTCCTCAGGGCCCACTAACAGGCCAGACTTTAAGTATTACCTTGGGGAGATGCAGACTAGAATACTGCAATCACTGAGCAGCAAATTATATCACCTGGGATGTATTTCAGTTATCTTGTAAACCTGGACTGTTAGTAGGCCCTGAGGACCAGGGTTGAGGACCACTGCCCTAGAGAGTACGCCTGCTACTGCCAACAAAGCAAGGGACTGAGCACAACAAAGCCAGCTCCATGGAGTTCCCCATCGTGGCAGTTCTTCAGATGATGTGCTGATGACAAGACATGAGTGATTTGCACGCTGTGCAATCAGAAAATGAAGCAAGGTATAAACGTTCTCAACCTGAGCACAACCTACATGACCAGGCATCTAAGTGCAAAGCACGAGCTGTAGTGGAGTAGACACCTCAAAAACCAAGAAAGGTCTCTGGTTCCTCCTGCTTCCTCTTCTGCTGCAGTCTTGGCCTCTTCATCCACCTCTGTAGTGACAGTGGCATCTGCCACGCCGCAAACAGAGGATCTGCCAGCAACACCACCACCTGGGTCACCAACAATCTCCACAATGTCCCATGGAAGCGTTCAGCTCTCTATCTCCCAAACACTGGAGCGGAAGAGGAAGTACCCCCCTACCCACCCACAATCCCTGACCCTGAATTCCAGCATTTCAAAATTCCTGGCCTTTGAAATGCTGGCATTCTGTCTGGTGGAGACGAAGAGTTTAAAAAGCCTTATGGCAGTGGCTGTCCCAGAGTACATCGTGCCCAGCCGCCACTACTTATCCAGGCGAGCCATCCCTTCCCTGCACAACCAAGTGGGTGACAAAATCAGGTGTGCACTGCGCAACGTCATCTGTGACATGGTCCACCTAACTACGGATACGTGGACCAGTAAGCACGGTCAGGAACATTATATCTCCCTAAAAGCACACTGGGTAAATGCAGTGGTGGCTGGGCCTGAGGCGCATGTCCATCCACCACTTCAGTTTGCCTCCTGTTGCTAACTCCTCCTACTCCGCTTTCTCATCCTCTACCGCCTACTCATCTGGTCAGCGTAACACCTTCACCACCAACTTTAGCACAGCCAGGGGTAAACGACAGCAGGCAGTTTTAAAACTTGCCTGTTTGGGGGAAAAACCCCACACCTTGCAGGAGTTGTGGAGGGCCATGGAAAAACAGACCAATGAGTGGTTGGTACCAGTGAGCCTCAAGCTATATCGTCCTGGTGGTGTGTGATAATGGGCGAAATCTCGTAGCAGCTCTGGGCCTAGCCGGTTTGACGCACATCCCTTGCCTGGTACATGTGCTGAACTTGGAGGTGCAGAGGTTCCTTAAAAAGTACCCCGATATGTCAGAGCTGCTGCAGAAAGTGTGGGCCAACTGTGCGCACTTTAGGCGTTCCCACCCTGCTGGTTCTCGCCTGTCAGCGCTATAGCGTAACTTCGGCCTTCCCGTTCACTGCCTCATATGTGATGCGTGGAATCCACCTTGCACATGCTTGCCAGACTGTGCGAGCAGCAGCAGGTGATAGCGGAGTTTCAGCTGCAGCACGCATGCGTGAGTTGCTCTGTGGAACAGCACCACTTCACCACCAATAACTGGACCTCCATGCGAGACCTGTTTCGAGTACTCCACCAACATGGCCAGTGCCGATAACGCCGTTCTCAGTGTTACTATCCCACTTCTATGCCTCCTTGAAAAAATGTTTCGGGCGATGATGGAGGAGGATGTGGCACAGGAGGAGGAGGAGGAAGAGGAATAATTTCCAAGGTCTTCAGGGCAGTCATTCACAAGTGGCTCTGAGGGTGGGTTCCTGTACCCACAAAAACGCCAGGTACACAATTTTCCAGCAAGGGCACAGTTCTGGAGGGTGACGAGGTGGAGGATGAGGAGGAGGAGAGGGAGGAGGAGGAGAGGGAGGAGGAGGAACCATGTTCACAGCAGGGTGGCACCCAGACCAGCTCATGGCCATCACTGGTGTGTGGCTGGGGGAATACAGGGGACACAGACTATACACCTCCCACAGAGGACAGCTTTTCGTTGCCTCTGGGCAGCCTGGCACACATGAGCGATTACTTGCTACAGTGTATACGCAATGACCGCCGAGTTGCCCCCATTCTAACTTCTGCTGATTACTGGGTGGCCACACTGCTGGATCCCCATTACAAGGACAATGTACCGTCCTTAATTCCCTCACTGAAGCGTGATCGTAAGATGTGCGAGTACAAGCGCAAGCTGGTAGATGCGTTGCTGGTGGCATTTCCTACTGACAGGGGGGGCACAGTGGAAGCACAAGGCGAAGGCAGAGAAGGAGGAAGAGGTCACCAATGCAGCCAGGGCACTGCCAGCACCTCAGAAGGCAGGGTTAGCATGGCCGAAATGTGGAAAAGCTTTGTCAGCACGCCACAACAACCAGCACCACCAGCTGATATGGAACGTCTTAGCAGGAGGCAGCATTTCACCAACATGGTGGAGCAGTATGTGTGCACATGCCTACACGTACTGAATGACGGTTCTGAACCGTTTAACTTCTGGGTCTCCAAATTGGGCACATGGCCTGAGCTTGCTCTTTACGCCTTGGAGGTTCTGGCCTGCCCTGCAGCCAGTATATTATCTGAATTTTTATTTAGCACGGCAGGGGGCATTATCACAGACAAGCGCAGCCCCCTGTCCAGTGCCAATGTGGACAAGCTCACGTTCATTAAAATGAACCAGGCATGGATCCCACAGAACTTGTCCGTACCTTGTGCAGAATAAACATGTATACCGGCCTTACCCAGCCATTTTTGTATTTTTGATCTTTCTCACTCTTTTGGGGTGTACCCTAATTTAATAAAAAATTAAATTAAAAATAAAAACCAGTGTTGGCTACCTCATCCTCCTCCACCGCCGCTTCCACCTACACTGCTACATCCACCGCATACTCAACCTCCTATTCCATATGGACCTCGTCCTCCTAGATCAAGATTATTATTTTTTATTCATGTATTTTATGTTATTTTAAGTTACTTGCCATGCTCTTAACAACATTTTGCTGCCATTTACAGCCCTCTAGCCCTTTCCATTACTTTTTTAGAGCCATTTTAGTGCTCAAAAGTTCTGGTCCCCATTGACTTCAATGGGGTTCAGGTTCAGGGTCAAGTTCAGGTTAAGTTCGGGGACCCGAACTCAAACTTTTTTGCAAAGTTCTACCGAACCCGTCGAACCCGAACATCCAGGTGTCCTTTCAACTCTTATAAATAACAAAAACGTGATGCGCCAGAAGTGCACCATCCTGCTTTTTGAAGACACCCTTGCTGGACTAAGCTTCATCTCTGAGCTCCTCGCCTGCTTTGCAACTTCTTCAGTTGGATTGTATAAGCAGAATCTGGGAACACCGGAATCCAGAGGATACATACAGACCTCAAGAATGTACCTCTAACCCCCCTACTTCTCTTCCGAGGGGATAACTTGGATATTCACATTGGACCGGCAAAGGTGACCTTTTGAATCGTGAGAGGTGGAGAGTCATCTTAGGAGTCCAATATCCTCATACATGTTTATGCTGGCCCGTCTGGGTCCCATATTGAGGTGAGAGGCCAATTTATCAGGAGGAGGGATTTCACAATTGGTGTTTATTTCTCACGAGATTGGATCTTCTGTTTGGACACTTGGACACATTATTGGATTTGAGCACGACCACAGTGGATTTTTCTTTGTGGACTTTATTCATATATATTATACTGTCACCCTATGAGTTATTTGGTGCACTTCTGGCGCATCATGTTTTTGTTATTTATATGAGTTTATTGTGAGGTGTGAACACGAATGGTGTATGCTGCCGGTTATATATATATATTTTTTATGCACATTGATAGATTAAGCACTATTCAGCACATATTTCATGCACAGTGATTTATTTTATTTTGGTGTTTATATCACGGATCAGGTTTTGCGCTGATAGTTTTATGTTATAGTCCTTTCAACTCTACCCATGACTCTGGCATTGATGGGAAAATAAATTCAAGTCATCTACTTCACCGCCTGCCCCTTGCCAGCCCAGGCATGGTGGAGGATATGAAGTCCAAGCACAGCACACATAACTTGCTATTAGACAGAGCCTGTCCTCCACCTTCATCCTGCATTAAATGCTCAGGATCCCAGGCCCCAGAAGAATGGGCATGACCTAAACTAGCACTGAACAGTGATCCAGGACTACGTAGACTTAATTTGACTATACTGAAAAGTGAGAAGATACTCAAAGCTCTTGAGGGTCATGCAGGCTAGAGCGTTATCTAGCAGCATCACTCCTATGTAGCTATAAGCAGGATATCACTGAGTAAATGAATGCCCTAAAGATTGATAGTACCTTTAAAAGGGTTCTGGGGTTGGTGCCATGACAAAAAAGCATACCAGAACCCAGAAGGATGGACATGACCTTCGCTTGCAATGAACAGCAATCCAGGACTAAGTAGACTGAATCTGACTCTAATAAAAAATGACAAGATATTCAAAGCTCTAGAGGGTAATGCAGGCTAGAACGTTACCTAGCAGCAGCGCTCCTATGTAGCTATCAGCAGGATATAATTTGAGGAAATAAATACTATAAAAATTGATTGTACCCACTATACCTGTTCAGGTCACTGCCCGTTTTTGTCCCCAAATCTCGCCTTTAAGCACTGCAATCTCAGATCGTTAAATTTGTATGGGGAAAAAAAGGGATATCGCTACCCCACGAAAACTCTACTCCGATCCTGGACGAGGGGTGGTCTGGCACTGCCTGATCTCTGGAGGTACTACCAGGCTGCCCAGTTGGCCCAATTCTCGACAATATACCTCTGAGGCCCCAAACCGGACTGGGTGTCCATGGAACGCCAGGTGGTGCCTAACCATACATTAGACTACATAGCCTGGTGTGCCCCCAAACTCCAACCGGCTATACTAGCGCCCTCCTTATCCCACTCTATAGCGCTATGTAGGAACCTTTATCAAAACCCCTCTATTGCCTCACCTTTACGTCCCTTAACACACGTTTTCCATCACCCCCAATTTCCACCTGGGCACAACATAGCAGACTTTAAATGGTGGACAGACAAGGGACTGTATCGCATAGGCCACTTCATGTCCTCCACTGGACCTTTATCCTTAGCTCACTGCACATCCAAACTTCAGAAGGAGGAGGAGGAGGAAGAGGAATCTGAGAAGTTCTGATTTATTCAACTCACACATTTCCTACGAACGCTGTGGTCCAAAAACCCCAAACGTCACTTATTGACCCCTTACGAGCAGTGGTGCTCGGACACAAAAGATATGAAAGGGGGTATCTCCCTCATTTATGCAGCCCTCACACAGACCAGTGACAAGCCTTCTTATGCTCTTGGATGGGAGCGTGAACTGGAGCTGGAGCTCCCGCTGGAGGATTAGCATAGGATTTTTCATAGGTCCTTCAAAGGGATGATGTACGTTACCCTCATTGAGATCCTGACGCAATGGTATCTGGTACTTACCAGATTGGACGATCATGTACCCAGGTTCCTCCTCACTATGCTTCCGGGGATGC
Source organism: Pelophylax lessonae (assembly GCF_965119305.1). Classification (NCBI taxonomy): domain Eukaryota; kingdom Metazoa; phylum Chordata; class Amphibia; order Anura; family Ranidae; genus Pelophylax; species Pelophylax lessonae. The sequence continues at coordinate 25,686,159 of NC_138768.1, read as the reverse complement.
TACCACCAGGGCACTTTTTTACATACCTGGTGGTCGTGCCCCAGGATACGCTCTTTTTGGAACAAAGTATTAAAGTATTTTGCCTCATCAGAATGGTCACTAAGCTTCCGATTACACAGACTCCTCAGGTAGCTTTTCTACACGCTTTCGCTCTCAGGGCTCCCAGGCACTCGCTTTCCTTGTTTTTTTTTATCCTTGTAGGCGCTAAACTCGCCTTGGCCAGAGCTTGGAAGAAGCCTTCAGTCTCTTTTCAAGCAGCCACCAGGAAAAATTCCTGGATCATGGCCCAGGAAAAGATGGTTGTGATTCTAAATGATCGCCTATACAGGTTTGAGAGTGTCTGGGACTCAACATTTTAAGATTACGTTGTAGCTAGATGTGGATTTTTTCCTTCCCCTGCTAGCTTTTGGATTTCCCTGGTGACTTCCTACATTTGCAATCTCTTCTTCTACACTACCTCTTTTCTCCCCCACTTCTTCTTTTCCCCTTTTGTCATGTCTTTGTGTTGTGACGTCCCAGCTGCTGACTGGTAGCTTGAGAGTTGGGATGGCCTGCCGCCATTACCCCCTCCCGTCTGCAAACGCTGGTTATGCCTTCAGGGACGGGCCTTGTGGGTCAATTTCAAGGCCTCTACGGAAAGGGGTGGTCCAGGGTGTTGATCTGGGAATCCCCCTTAGCTGGACCCAGGTGGAGGTTTCCGGATGTTTCGCAACCTTTTTGGTGCTCGGAGACCTCTTCCTGGCCATGAGTTTAGCAGACCCAGAGTCCCCGTTGGAGGGGGATGGTTGGTGGTAGGTCTTCCCCCCCAGTTTCCTTACATTTACTACTGTTTAGGTTTTATGATGCAGGAAATGTGGCCAGATCATGAGATAGTCGCAACCCTTTGTCCCCTTTGTTCATGCTGCTTTACATCTGGCTGGGTTTTACTATAATGCATAACTTGCATATTACAGATGTTCCACTGTTAATGCAATTGCATGTTACCTGATTACTGATATTCCTGCGAACCTCTACTGGTTTGAGGTTCCATTCAACTGATTGTTTGATATTATGCTGTGTTTTGTGTTTAAAAATTGCAATAAAACATTTTTTGAAAGAAAAATTGATTTTACCCTCAAGAGGGTTCTGGGGCGAGTACCAACCAAAAAACATACCATGACCTAGGCCAAGTACATCAGGTGTTAGAAAACCTGAGAAAGTGCTGGCAAACCCAGACTATAGGAATATGTAGACTTGCGTCTGCTAAATCCATAAAAGGGAACCAGTGCCCCTTCCTCACCACCAGAATAATGGCTTCCCAAGATTCTGTCATGAAGACAGGAACCTTCATAAACACATCCACATGCTTTAGCACTAAGATAATTCCAAAGCCCATCCGATATTTGCGACCCAAGAGAGGGAGTAAATATTCATGCTCCACCTCTGCAACTGTATCGAAAGAATGCCCTGAGCCACAAATCACTCCTTTAAACTGTTGAAAGATTGGTGGAGCATGGGAGCTATGGTAAGCTATCATTGATAGGCAAAAGTTAAAAGGGTCTGCCAGGGTATGGGAGGCAATGTAAATATTGTACATTGTTTTCTTTTTAAAACCTATATTTGACCATAGCCCTAGAGCAAAGGTAAACTAAGGTAGGCAACTGCAGCCCTCCAGCTGTGCCGAAACCACAAATCCCATCATGCCTCTGCCTTGAGGAGGCATGCCTATGGCTGCCAGAGTTTTGCAGAGTTCTACAACAGCCGGAGTGCCAAGGCCATCCACTCCCGCAAATCTGACGCTGTAGTCCAGGGCTATCCCCAAGAGACACTGTCTTCAGCCAGGCAAACAAGCCTTACCTGCAACTGAGAAAGCTTAACACAAGCTTCCCAATTAGAGCCCTGGAGTCCTTTCTCCTCCACTCATGGAGAACCTCATCTGCCCAAAGAAATAAGGATTAATAGGATAACCACAGGCTGCACATAAAGTTCCAGCTTATGCTGTTGTCTGTCATCTGCCAACAGAAGTAACCTTGTTGTGAGAGGCTTTCGACATTAGGTAGCAACAGCATTGTAAAGCAGCGCAAGCTATATGCCAACACTTGGGTATGGTAACTTCATCCAGTGTTCACAGTAACCTAGTGGCTATAAATAGTAGACAGGAGAACCTCTGACTACCCCTTTAAGGCACAGACACATTCTCCCTCCTGACAACATATCCTCCCAGCACCTCATTGTGGCTAAGCATAATGAGAGGAAGATCCTTGGTCTACCTCTTTAAGGTGTTGCTGACACATCCTCCATGCTGACAATGCCACCTCACAGCTGCTCATTGTGGCTAAACATAATGGAGGGTAAATACTCTGTCGTGAAAGACATTTTTGACACATTCTCCATCCTGACCACGCAGCCTCGCAGCACTTGATTGTGGCTGCACACAATGTGAGGGAGATCCTGTCTGCCTCTTTAAAGCAACTCTAACACACTCCCCCGGCCAGTACACATACATTTTACACACAAGACCGAGTCAAACTGACTCCACTCGATCAAGTCTATTAAGAGTGACCAACTGACAAAAATGTATTCTGTCCTGGTCTCTTCCACATACAGCACTCTTTTAAAAAAAGAAAAGTAAAGATAAACAAAACAAATTCCTTCCAAAAAAAAATAAAAATCTCCAGTGCTTTGAGGCTGGCGGCAGCTTTAGATCAAAATACCCCAAGCTTCTAAACAGGCAAAGTAGACAAGGCTGTGCATGTACTCCCAGTGTGGACAGCAGAAACCCAGGTTACACAAAGTGTAGTGGTCGCAGAGGGAGAAGGAAGCCAGTCACACATGGAGATGGCCTTCACTGATCAAAAGCATCCCAACAGCTTCACTCTGCCATCCAATCCGACTGCTTCACTCCAGTCCCCTGCCCCCACACCAGAGCATGCAAAACCACCATCTCTAGCAGACTACAAGAGCCAGCAAGCTTGTTAGGGGGAAAAAATGCAGCAAAAATCGCCAGCCAGCTTCTTTACAGTCATTTATACTGTATCAATAACCAGGAAAGAACCTCCAGTGGAATACCACAACTGTGGCAATGTTTAACTGCCAAGTAATGGTACCAGTTTGAAATGCAGTAATTTATACTGCAATGTATCTTACCCCCAGCACCAAGGGGAACCCACCATGAAGGGAGATTTACAGCCCACAAGAGGGGGTCTTCTTGCCCAGGAGAGGCTTAACCTGGGAAGACCACAAGGAAAGGTAAACTTATTTTTTTTAAGGTGTCCGGAGCGAGGATGAAAAAAGAACAGTTTCCTATGGGAGACAGCCACACTTTAAAGGCTAGTTAGAGGATGTCCTAGAGGGGTCAGGGGGCAGAGCTGACCCATAATAGGCTGACAAGAGGAGGTCCAGGAAATATATATATACTGTATATATGTGTGTGTGTGTGAGAGCTGGGAAAAGTCCTGTTCGGGGTTTATACATCCCCCAGACACCTCTCATACAACTTTGGGGATCTCTGATCCATGATCCACTTCAGGTCTTGGTCCTCTTCCCCAGGCCAATTTAAACTCACCTGAGACAGATAGCCAGTGCTCTATTAGCCTGGGAAATCAGACAACGTTTGTCTAGGAGAGCAGAAGGTTGGTAAAATTGTCAGATTGTGTATGTGGAAGCTGACAAGCTGTAGCCTTGCTCAGCCTGTTAGTGAGGGCCTGCTTTGTATATAGTTAGTGTCGGGACATGGCTAGGCTTTTATTTCGTTATTACTCCTGCTTAGTTTTTCCTTAACCACTTAAGCCCCGGAGGATTTGGCTGCTAAAAGACCAGGGTTTTTTTTGCGATTTTTTACTGCGTGACTTTAACGAACAATTGCGCGGTCGTGCGACGCTGTACCTAAACGAATTTGACGTCCTTTCTTTTGGTGGTATTTGATCACCTGTGCGATTTTTTTTTTGATCATGCGCTATAAACAAAAAAAGAGCGTAAATTTTGCAAAAATAACAATATTTTTCACATTTTTTTTATATGAAATTCCCCAAAAAAAATGTAAAAATCAAAATTTTTTAACATTTTTCGGCCAATTTGTTTTATGCTACCTATGTTTGGTAAAAAAAATTGCAAAAAGCGTATTTTGATTGGTTTGCGCAAAAGTTATCGCGTTTACTAACAAAGGGAAAGATTTTTGTCATTTTTGGTGTTTTTTTTTTAACGCGTAATGGCGGCGATCTGCGATTTTTTTTTCGGTACTGCGACATTGCGGCGGACAGATCGGACCCTTGACTGACATTTTTGACACTTTTGGGGGTACCAGTGACATTACTGCAGTAATCAGTGCTATACATATGCACTGTTACTGCAAAAAATGACACTGGCAGGGAAGGGGTTAACTTTATTGGACCGGGAGGGGTTAAGTGTGTCCTAAGGGCGTGATTCTAACTGTGCAGGGACATTGCTATTCGTGTAAAAGCAAAGATCAACAGTTCTACATAGTAGAACTGTCTGATCTTCATTTTTACACAGGGAGAACTGACAGGCGGCTTGTTTACACAAGCCGCTCTGTCTTTCTCCCTTCACAGGAGCGATCGTAGTGTGACTGGCGGACATCGAGCAATAGGCTCGCAAGTCAGTGACAGGCGAGTGACGTATCGATACGTCACTCTGCCTGGCCGGGGCTGACCGCCGCAGTATATAGTCGTGCGGCGGTCGGCAACCGGTTAAAGCACTGTACAGCACCTGTATATAGACTTGTATATAGCACCAATAAACACTGCACTGTTACTACCACACTGGATTTGGTATCTCTGCCTGAAAGACTGCTTATCCCAGGGAGCTTTGCACCTGCTACCTGTTCCCCAGCTTACATATGGTGGAGACCTGCAGGAAGTGGTAGTAAGTTACTACTTAAAGGACCAGTACCTGGAATGACTAAACATGGAGGAAATCCTCAAACAGTTGGTGTTATCCAACGCTGCACAGTAGCAAGCAAACTCTTTGCTCAAACAACAGATTGGTGCTGTACAGGAGCAAACCCAGTTGATGTTTGAAAAACTGGCAAGTGCTGAAGAAGCAGACAGAAAGGCGCTGGCTGAGGTGGTGCAGACATTTGCACAGAAGTCTGCGGCTAAAATCGAAGGTGTTGAAGACAGCTCCTCAGCCATCCATGTGAGTCGCTTCCTCTCTAGGATGAATGCTGACAATGACCCAGAGGCCTTTCTGGTTACCTTTGAAAGAACCCCTGAAAGGGAAGGATGGCCCAAAACCCAGTGGGCAGGACTGATCATTCCCTTACTTACTGGGGAATCGCAGAAGGCCTATTACGATTTGGAGTCCATGGATGCAGGATAGTATGAGAAAGTCAAGCAGGAAATCCTGGCACGTCTCGGTGTCACCTTGGCTATTCAAGCCCAGCGGGTCAACAGCTGGTCCTTCTGAGATCCCCAAGATCACAGATGTTTGACCTAATCCACCTGGCGCAAAAATGGCTACAGCCGGAGTCATTGTCTGGGCCACAAATAGTGGAGCGTGTGGTCATGGACCAGTTCCTAATGGTCATTACCAAATCCTCTGCAGAAGTGGGTGAGTCAAGGAGACCCCAAGTTGATGGACAACCTGGTGGAGCTCGTTGAGAGGTACCATGCTGCAGAGAGCCTGTTCACCACCCCTACAGCCACACGGATTTTCCACCCAAAACCACGGTCTTCCCAGGCAACCGGTAAGACTGTTCCAGGGAAAGTGAGTGGTCAGCATGGCAAGGAGACAGGGGGGAGGATTTTTGGGTGCCAGAGCTGAAGTTTGGAATCCCAAACAAGGGAAGCCATTGCCGGTCAGCAAACCAAACTGGGGCAACATTGTGTAGGAAAACACACATGCCAAATGGCTGTTAATAATAAGCCTATTACGGCCTTGCTGGACTCAGGAAGTCTGGTGACTTTGGTTAAAGCAGAAATGGTTGAAACTGTGAATTGAAATGCTAAAAAAGTTGCTGTGATCTGTGTACATGATGATACTCGGGAGTATCCTATAGCTACTGTTAGTTTTAAAACTGATTTAGGTACGGTGACCCATCCGGTTGGACTTGTGCCCCACTTAGTGCACAAGGCCATCATTGGTAGAGACTTCCCTAAGTTTTGGGAACTTTGGGACCGTCCTGACTCGGTCACCGTAACTGACTCAGTTGTGGAGCCAGAACTCCTGGCCAGCATCGACCATAGGGGTTCAAGGGATTCCTCTCAAGGTTCCCCAGATCTTCCTTTCTCTGTTATGGCAGGAGAACTGGAGGAGCCTGAGGAAGTCCCCACAGCCAGTCAAAGTAAACAACCTTCTGCTGACCCTGAGGCTACATTGAAGTTTGCTGATCTTAATGTGCACAAGGAAAACTTTGGTACCAAGCAGAGAAAAGACCCTACCCTTGCCAGGGCCTGGGAGAATGTAGTAATGGTTAATGATGTACCTGTCGAACCAGGGGACAGGTCCTATTTTCCTTTCTTCAGCAGCAATGAGGATTTATTGTATTGTGTATATAAAAAGAACAATGACATTTTTGAACAGTTGGTGGTCCCTAAGCCTTACAGACGAGTGGCGCTGGAACTGGCTCATGGACACTTACTAGGAGGTAATTTAGGGGTTGAAAAAAAACCCTGAAAGGGTATTAAGCAGGTTTTACTGGCCTGGGATACAGGAATATATTTACAATTATTGTCAATCTTGTCCTGTATGTCAGATGTCAGCCCCACTACCCCACTTCCGAAGTCCTTTAGTGCCCTTACCCATTATTGAAGTGCCCTTTGAGAGGAACGCCATGGACCTCGTAGGTCCACTCCCCAAGTCTGCCCGGGGTCATCAGCACATTCTTGTGATCATGGATTATGCTACCCGTCACCCCGAGGCAGTTCCCTTACACACTACATCCGCTAAGAACACTGCTAGAGAGTTGTTACGGACCAGGGCACCCCATTTATGTCACAAATAACTAAAGAGTTGTGCAAGTTATTCAAGGTGACCCAGTTGCGAACTTCTGTATACCACCCTCAAACTGATGGCTTGGTAGAACGCTTCAATAAAACATTAAAGAGTATGTTAAAAAAGGTTGTGGACAAGGATGGAAAAAACTGGAACTTCTTGATTCCGTACTTGATGTTCGCCATCAGGGAAGTAACCCAGTCCTCTACGGGATACTCTCAGTTTGAATAGCTTTATGGGAGACACCCTCGGGGACTCTTAGACATAGCCAAGGAAACCTGGGAGGGGGAGCAGACACCCCACAAAAGTGTAATTGAGCACATCTCCTAAATGCAGAACAGGATTGCAGCGATCATGCCTATGGTAAAGGAACACTTACTGCAGGCCCAGGCAGCGCAACAGAGAATATACAACAGGGGAGCCTGACTCTGTGTCTTCTCACTTGGTGACAGGGTACTGGTGTTAGTTCCTACTGTTGAGAGCAAGTTCCTGGCTAAGTGGCAGAGTCCCTTTGAAGTATTGGAAAGAGTTGGGGAGGTCAATTACAAAGTACATCAACCAGGAAAAAGGAAGTCAGAGCAGATTTACCATGTAAATCTGTTAAAGCCCTGGAAGGCCTTGACTGCGAGGTCCGTCCCTGTAACATATAGGGGTACTGAGTCCCCTCTGGTCCCTGAGGTCATGATTCCAGAAACCCTGTCTTATTCCCAAAAACAAGAAGCTAGAGAGTTCCTGATAAGGAATAGAGAGAAAATTTCAGAGTTACCTGGTACGACTTCAGCAGTTCAGCATGATATTTTTACTGAACCCTGGGGTTGAAACAAGGGAGGGGAGGGGGGGGAATGTAGCAGAGCGTCCCAGAGAGAGTCGGGAAAAGTCCTGTTCAGGGTTTATACATCCCCCAGGTACCTCTCATACACCTTTGGGGATCTCTGATCCATGATCCACTTCAGATCTTGGTCCTCTTCCCCAAGCCAATTTAAACTCACCTGAGACAGACAGCCAGTGCTCTATCAGCCTGGGAAATCAGACAACGTTTGTCTAGGAGAGCAGAAGGTTGCCGGGACATGGCTAGGCTTTTATTTCCTTATTATTACTCGTGCTTAGTTTTTCCTTAACCACTTTCCGACCGGCGCACGACGATCTACGTCGGCACTCAGCCCCGGCCAGGCAAACTGACGTAGGGCTACGTCAGCACTTACTGCCGGCCCTGTGCGAGCTCCCGCGTGCCCCCGCCGCCGCCGATGGCTCGATTGGGTTCAGAACCGATCAGTCATCAGGTCCAGGCCAATCATTTTTGGTCTGGACCTGTTGATCTGTCCTGCCCAATCAAATGGCACTCTAAGCCTGTGAAATGTAAACACAGGCTTAGAGGAGATGTGCCCTCCCCTCACAACGGTCTTTTTGGATCCAGCGTGAGAGGAGAGCACATCTTACTGTGAGTATTGCACCAAGCACACCACACACAGCTAGATAGGCACATTTCACCCCTGATCGCCCCCCCCCCCCCGATTAACCCCTACAGTCCCTGACACAACACACACTATATACAGCATATAGCATTTACCTATATACCTGTATAAGTGTGATTTGTGGTCAGGTGTAGCGCTTGCGACCCCCCCCCCCTTTTCCACTCAAATTACCCCCCACCCCCCCTAATAAAGATTTAACCCACTGATCCCCCCTGACCCCCCCCTGATCACCGCCGTTAACCCCTACACCCTCTGTCACATCAGCACTAATACAAACGTAATATACGGTATTTTTGTATTTTTGTATTAGTGTCATTGTGATCAGAATTAGCGCAGGCGACTACGTTTCTGTCCCAAGAAGGTTTAGGGTCCCCGCCACCCGCCCAATAAAGATTTAACCCCGGCGGAGCTCTCCAAGATGGCCGCTTAAGCCTGGAGCTCCGTGCCACCCCGACATTGCTCCCCACCCTGAGCTGGTGATAGCCACCTTTTCTGCGCCCAGAGACGACAGCTCGACCCCTTACCGCCTCGGGACCTGATACATGTCCCACAGTCAGGTCAGGAGGGACCTCAGACCGGAATATCAGGCCGCATCGCCGGAGACCGCTCTATCCAAGATGGCGGATCCGGCGCCTCACACAACAGAGATGGAGGAGGGCGATCTCTCACAGGCCCTCCCCGCTATGAGCGACACGCAACACTTCACTCCGAGGGGCACAGTGAGTACTAATCTGCTTCTCACCCCATCGCCAGCATCCACGGAGTCCCTGTTGGGACGAATGGCGGCGGATTGCTCACTGTCCCCGGCCTGTGACTTTCCTGCAACAAATCTGCATAGCCCTGGCCTACAGTACACCACTAAGCCTGACAATTTAAACCCAGATGACATTATCACTAAGATGTCGCACCTTCTGGATACAGGTCTTGCCCAAATTGCATCTAAGATCACATCTGACCTTAGGATTGATCTCCAGAACCTGGGATCGCGCATGGAAGCGATCGAAACTAAATTGGACATGACAGTAGCTAAAACGAATCAACATACCGTTCTGATCCAAACTTTACAAGACCAGTTGGATTCTGCCTTACTCAAAGTGGAGGACTTGGAAAACAGGTCTCGCAGGGAAAACTTCAGACTGAGAGGACTCCCGGACACGGTCACGGATATCCCCGCAGCCATCCATAGCCTGATCAGGGATCTCATCCCGGAGATACCAGACCACAAGCTTGAATTGGATAGAGCCCACAGGGCCTTAGGCCCTCCTAGAAAGGACGGTAGCCCGAAAGATGTGGTAGTTAAGCCACACTTTTATACTGTAAAGGAGGAAATCATCAAAAGGGCACGAAATGCCTCACAGCTCACCTGTCTTGGACATCAGGTTCAAATCTTTTCTGATATAGCTCCGTCTACCATTCAACGACGAAGGGCACTGAAACCACTTCTTACCGTCTTGACACAGAAAGAGATCAAGTATTGGTGGGCCTTTCCTTTTGCCCTGAAGTTTTCCCATAGAAATAAAACCTTCTCTTTCTCCAGCCTTCAGGAAGGTGAAAGACTGCTCCTTCATCTCAATATTCTCTCGCAGTCCCCGGAACAACAGAATCCGTCTACCAGCTCAGGAACTTCTAAACGCCCAAACCCGACGAGCCCTTTGACGCCTGTGTGGAACAGAGCTAAATTCAAGCGATCCAAGGAATGCAACCCCCCGTGAACTTCCCGGTCACTTCTTCACACTCTTCACTCATGAGGATGTACTCCTCCATGGTCACTTCTTTCCGAAGTCCATTTTCCACCTGGTCGCACCTGGCTTGATGTAGCCTCATTTGGGTTGATATGCCGAGTTTTTTTTTTTTTTCTCCCCCCCCCCCCCCCCCCATTAATGTGCATCTTTGCTCCCTGTGCGGAAATTTTATTTTTGGATTTTACCCCTTTCCCCCTTTTTTTTTTTTTTTTTTCTCTTTTTCTTCCGCAAAATATGTTATTTTTCAATGCGGGGTCAGGAACTCCCTCTGCAAAGACCGTTCTATGCTGAGATGTAGATTACTTCACCCTACTCCCTTATGGCATGCCTACAACCCTTCTCAATCCCATTCTGTTACAAATTATTGTTGTCTCTAAGCCTAGCTATATATTGTTTTGGCTCACCTTTTTATGAATGCATTAGTATTATTTGTTATGCTTCAGATGGGCGGGAGCCCTGTCGGAGTGGTCGGATGACGCCTCCACCTGTCACCGGGGAACTCGATATTTTGATCCTCCCTGTGTGACAGACCCCGTCACCCACATCAGGGGGACGGGACATTGTCTACTTGTTGGTTCGGATTGATGCAGACCACAATCCGTTACCGAGAGTCCTTTTTGGACGTTGGTCTGCGACTCTTCTCTCTTTTTCCTTTTCTGATCTCTCTTCTCTGTTTCCCTGCAGCTGTGTGCCGGAGTGGCTCTACTCCATCTCGCATTATGTCAGGTTCCACTTCATCACGAATCAGCAATGGCCGTACTTTGAATACTACAGGTGGGGTAAGTGGTTTATCGTTCCATGGGCTTCTCTCTTTCAGCCATGATGTCTTCTTCTAAGGTTTCCACTCCACGTCTCCGCATAGCTACACATAACGCTCAGGGCCTCAATTCGCCCGTGAAGCGTAGGAAAGCACTTCAGGAACTACACCATAGGAAAATTGACGTTCTCATGCTTCAGGAAACTCATTTCCCGAAAACATATAAACCCAGATTTCTACATGCTAAGTTCCCCACTTTTTACCTAGCAAACGCTGAAACCAAAACACGTGGGGTAGCGGTTCTTTTCGCCAAGTCCTGCAGATTCACATGTTCTTTGGAATTAGCGGACGAAGGAGGTAGATTTCTGCTAGTCAAAGGTACAATTGATGGCCAATTATACTCTTTTGTATCTTACTATGCCCCAAATCATAATCAATTAAAATTTTTTCAGAATATGTTTAAGAAGCTCCTCCCTCATTTGGAGGGCCATATACTTTTTGGGGGAGACTCCAACACAGCATTTGATTTTAGCCTGGATAAATCCAGACCCCCGGGATCCCAGTCCATTAGACCCCCTAAGTACAGCCTGAAAATAGCCAAGTTGCTTCAACAAACTGGATTGGTAGATTGCTGGAGGGAATTCAATCCCACAACCAAAGACTATACTCACTTCTCTCACCCACATCAGACGTACGCACGAATCGACCACATTCTCATGTCTTCTTCTTTGCTGCCGTTTGTCCACTCCGCGCCCATTAAGGACGCAGTATGGTCGGATCACTCAATGGTAGTGACTACGATCTCCCGACCCCAACCCACTAATGCCACCTTCCACTGGAGACTTAATGAAGCTATGCTTAGCGAACCTTGCAGGGTAACCGAAATTGGAAAGGCTATCTCTGAATACTTTCTTCTCAACAATACAGGGGACACCTCCTCGGAGGTGCTGTGGGCGGCTCATAAATCCACCATTAGGGGCAAACTGATCCAAATGGCTTCTAAAATTAAACGAGATAGACGGGCACATATTGCCAATTTAGAACAGGACTATTCTGTCCTACTTGCCAAACACAAGGCTAACCCCTCTTCGGTTTCTACACGCGTATTGGATGAGGCCAGAGCTGCACTTAATCTGGCCCTCACCAGTTCGGCCGAAAAGTACCTGCGATGGCAGGGAGCCAAGTTCTACCACCACAGAGATAAAATAGGCTCCATGCTAGTGTCTAAACTGAAACCCCAAGTTCGTGCGACCCACATACCCAAGTTTTCTTTCCCAGGGGGCCACAGATCCCAAAACCCCAAACGTATACTTCCGGCCTTTGCAGATTTTTTCAGACAACTGTACTCCTCCGATATGACAGGGGTTGATTCTAACCTAGACCATTTTCTCTCGGCCCTCAATATTCCTACTATATCCTCTGACCATAGAGCCAGGCTTGATGAGCCTTTTACAGAATTTGAGGTCACAGAGGTTATCAAATCGCTTAAAGTGAACTCAGCACCTGGCCCAGACGGGTTCTCTAATTTATATTACAAAACTTTTCAAACGTACTTAACCCCCCACATGGTCAGATATTTTAACAATATACACTCAGGCAACCCACTGGATAAAGACAGTAATTCAGCCTTCATCTCAGTAATCCCCAAGCCCGACAAAGACCCTGGTGAGGTAAGCAATTATAGACCAATATCCCTGATAAATAACGACTTAAAAATACTAACTAAAATCCTAGCTAATAGGTTATCCTCTTTTATAACTACATACATCCATAAGGACCAGGTGGGATTTATGCCAGGCAGGCAAGGTCCAGACCAAATTAGAAGGGCTGTGGATGTTATCACAGTTCTTCAATCAGGGTGGGACGGGTCGAGGCACCAGGAAGGACTGCTGCTTTCGGTGGACTTACAAAAAGCGTTCGATTCGGTGGAATGGCCATACCTTTTCGCGCTGCTAACCAAATGGGGATTCGGACGCAAATTCATGGGTATTATGCACTCCCTATATTCGACACCCACAGCTAAAGTTAGGTATCAGGGGTTTTACTCGGAACCTTTCCCTATCTCAAAAGGCACGATACAGGGATGTCCTCTCTCACCTTTAATCTTTGCAATAGCTATAGAAACTTTGGCATTGGCAATCCGTGCGGATCCCAACATCAAAGGAGTCTTCTGCGGGTCATCTGAACACAAGTGTGCTCTATTTGCGGACGATCTTCTTTTATTTGTCACATCCCCCACGACAACCCTCCCAAACATCTGTTCCTTACTAGACAAATTTGCGAAAATCTCGGGACTACAGGTGAATTTCGCTAAATCCTCCATTCTTAATGTCTCCGTCAATTCCCAGGAAGCCCTTAGCCTCCAATCTTCTTTCAAGTTTAAGTGGAGTGAGTCTCATATCAAATATCTAGGCATAAACTTATCTTCCAGAATAGAACAACTCCATAAATTGAATTACACAGCAATCTATCAATCCTTGGGGAGAGAACTGGCGGAATGGTCTGCTCATAATCTATCCTGGCTGGGCAGAATTAACTCGATCAAGATGAATGTGCTTCCGAGATTATTATATCTTTTTAGAGCTTTGCCTATCCCTGTACTCAGGGATCAGCTGAAAAAATTTCAAAATACGGTAATGAAATTTATTTGGGGTAAATCGGGCCATAGGCTGCAACGCAAAGTACTATTTAGGCCACGAAAACAAGGGGGACTGGGAGTCCCGAACTTCTGGGCTTATTATCAGGCTGCGAGGCTAGCTCAACTCTCAATAGTATACTCGCGGTTTGAAAAACCAGATTGGGTTCAAATGGAGAGACAGGCGGTACCGACGTTTACATTGGACTTCCTTCTTTGGGTCCCTTCTAAATTAAGACCGCCTATCCTAGCTCCTACGCTATCGGCTTCTTTTACACTCTGGGATTCCCTGAAAACTCTACCGGCCCTGATTTCCTCTCTTCAACCGCTCTCTCATATTTTCAACAACCCAAGATTCCCACCGGGTATGAACATCAAAGCATTTCAATGGTGGCTAGATAAGGGTCTATACCGTATAGGGCAATTCTTTACCTCTAGGGGCCCGTACTCCCTGACACATTGCTGTGATAAGCTAAAGATGCCTAAGTCGGAAACCTTCAGGTTTCACCAAATCCTTCACTTTTTACAATCAATTTCTGCAGGGATGGTTCCCCCAATGTCATTTACGGTATATGAGACGTGGTGCGGAAACTCGGATGCACAAAGGTGTGGCATTTCCTTGATATACATGGCTCTAATGTCTGATGGATCTAAACTACCCTACATGGAAGCATGGGAAAAGGACCTGGCGGAGTCATGGGAGGCAGAGGAATGGGGACATATGTTTTTTCGCTCTTTTAAAGGAATCAAAAACATATCCCTGATTGAGGCAAACATAAAAGTCTCAACTCGCTGGTACTTGGTGCCTACGAGACTTCATAAAATGTTTCCCTCTTCCTCTCCACTATGTTTCAGAGGCTGCCAGAGTCCGGGTAATATGCTCCACGTGTGGTGGGATTGTCCACAACTGAGAGGCACATGGAATAGAGTATTCCACATGATATCCAAAGTCATTGGACTCAGAATCCCTAGACAAGCGGCCATTGCATTACTAAACGCCAGAGTACCTAAAATACCCAAACATACGCAACAACTATTGTTTTTTGTTTTTCTGGGGACCAAAATGACAATTGCGGCAGCATGGAAGCAACGAACGGTGTCTATCAGAAAAATCAGAAATAAAATTACGTGGATCATGTCACAAGAAAAGATGGTAGCCAGCCTAACGGACACAGTTACTAAGTTTGAAAGGATCTGGGAACCATGGGCAGCCTATTTGGGAATATCATTTGTTCCGGGCCTGCCTTAAACTACCAATTCTGGGCGTGCCTCTCCGGTTCGCAGCTGCTTCCTCCCTCCCCTTCTTTTTCTTTCCCCCGCTCTTACCCACTCTCCTTCTTTTCTCTCTATCCCTCTCATTCTGAACTGGGTCGTTTAATCTTCACAAGTTTTTTTGCCTGAGTTTGTCTACATGAATTCCACCCTTCTCTCCTGGATCTGCCCAGGGAGGGAGGGTCGTGGATGGGGTTTTGTAGTCTCCCTTTTTTTGTTTTTTGTCTTATCCAGTTTCGGGACGTTTTAAGTCTTTTTGCTCAGGGTCTAGTCTGGACTTGATATATCCTGGATGTTCCCTTTCTTTGGATTACCTTTTCTGATCATAGCCAGTATCCTAATTCTTGGAAATGTTATGGTTTGATGTCCTGTTACTAGAGCAATTCAAGCATTCCGAATGTTTTCAGAACCCTTCTCACATGTTATTGTAGTTTGTAACCCAGTTCATATCTGCTATGCTTGTTGTTGTATTTGTTGTGTTCTTGTTCTTATTACAACAAAATAAAAAAAAAATTTTTGAAAGAAAAAAAAGAAAAAAAAAAAAAAAAGATTTAACCCCCTGACCCCCCCCCCCCCCGATCACCCCTACACCCCCTGCCATAACACACACCGTATACAGTATATAGCATTTTGCTATATACTCGTATAAGTGTGATTTGTGGTCAGGTCTAGCGCTTGCGGCCCCCCTTTTCCACTTGAATTACCCGCCACCCCTCCCAAATAAAGATTTAACCACTTGATCCCCCCTGATCACCGCTAGTTAACCCCTACACCCTCTGTCACATCAGCACTAATACAACGTAATATACAGTGTTTTTGTATTTTTGTATTAGTGTGATTGTGATCAGAATTAGCGCAGGCGACTAAGTTTCTGTCCCAAGGAGGTTTAGGGTCCCCGCCACCCGCCCAATAAAGATTTAACCCCCCCCCCTGATCACCCCTACACCCCCTGCCACAACACACTGTATACAGTATATAGCATTTTCTATATACCCATATAAATGTGACTTGTGATCAGGTTTAGCGCTTGCCACCGTTTATTTTATCCGTAGGATACCCGCCAGCCCCTTCCAATAAAGATTTAACCCCCTGATCCCCCCCTGATCACATCCAGTTAACCCCTACACCCTCTGTCACATTAGCACTAATACACACATAATATACTGTTTTTACTGTATTTTGTATTAGTGTCATTGTGACTTGAGGTTGCGCTAGCGAGCTAGTTTCTTTCCCAAAGGAGGTTTAGGGTCCCCGCCACCCCCCCAGATCCCCGGCGCATAGTTTAGAAATAACCCCTTGATTACCACACACACACGCACGCACATACAGTACACTTCCATTTCCAGTATAGTGTTTGAACAGATCAATATCTGATCAGAACTATACTAGCGCCCCCATAGTTTAGGGTTCCCAAAACGCGGTGTTTGCACGATCAGCACTGATTCCTGCCAGCACCTGCGTTTAACCCTTTCACCCAGGCAAGTGTAGTAATCAATAGATTACTGTCACTTGCAAAAAAACACAACACACAAAACCGCTGTGTTAGCAGAGTCAGGCCTGATCCCTGCTAGCATTAGCAGTTTTTTTGGTAGCGCTTGAAATAGTCTTCGACAACCAGGTGCTTTTATTACCTGTGAGTCGCATCACTGTACAGGTAAATTTAGTTACCAAAATGTCTAAACGTTCGTACAGTGATGATGCTATATATAGTATAATGACCATGTCAAGTGAGAGCGATGGGGAAGCCTCACTGGCAGAATCAGGGTCAGTATACGAACCAGATGACGGCAGCGGCTCCCTGACAGATAGCTACGACGACAGATGGGTCCCTGTTAGACCCAGGCGTACCCGACCCCATTCTGGAGTTGTTGAGATGCAGGAATCGCAGGGTGCTCGTATGGAGCAGAGTGTGGTTACTAGTGCCGCTCATCCTTCTGGCGACCTGGCAAGCGCCAGCGGCCTAGTACACCCTGGACCTAGTACAACCAGCACTGCAGTAACACCTGGTGACATGGCGAGTCCCCTAAGTGCAGTTGAAGCTGGTGCGGTGGCTAGCACAAGTAGTGGCCCGCAGCCACCGCGTATTCGAAGACAGGCCCATAGAGCCCATAGTGCCCTCCCTGATGCGCTGGCATATCCCAATTGGCAACCCACTGATTCTACAGCGCCAGTACTTCCCCCATTCACTGCCCAACCTGGAATCCACGTGGAGACAGCTGGTTTTACGCCCCTGAACTTTTTTGAGCTGTTCTTCACGGAAGATCTTTTCAGATCTATTGTGGATCAATCAAATTTATATGCACAACAATTCATCGCTGCCAACCCAAATTCGCCCCTTGCCAGACCATTCGGCTGGAATCCTATAACAGTTTCCGAATTTAAAATCTTTCTGGGCCTTTCCCTCAACATGGGCATAACTAAACAGAGTGAAGTGCGGCTATATTGGTCCACTAGCCCAGTTCACCATATGCGCATGTACTTTGCCTCCATGTCCAGGGGGAGATACGAGCAAATTCTGCGATTTATGCATTTCAGCAACAATGAAATTAAATTCGGCCCCTCATAGACCACTTCAATCAGCGGTTTGCAGCCTTGTTTACCCCCCAACAAGTTGTCTGCGTTGACGAGTCCCTGATTCAATTTACTGGCCGCCTTGCTATGAAACAGTACCTCCCCAGCAATCGTGCCAAGTACGGGGTCAAACTGTATAAATTGTGTGACAGGGCCACAGGCTATACAGTTAGTTTCTGGGTCTAAGAGGGAAAAGATAGCTGTGTGGAGCCCCCCAACTGCCCAGACTACATAGGGAGCAGCGGTAAGATTGTTTGGGACTTGGTGTCACCCTTATCCGGAAAGGGGTACCATTTGTACGTGGACAACTTTTATACAAGCGTGCCACTATTTAGTCACCTGCTCGAATTACAAATTGGCGCATTTGGCACCGTGCGACCTAATCGCCGGGGCTGCCCCCAACGGCTTGTAGATTCCCGTCTTAGTCGGGGGGCGAGAGCCTGCTTGAAAACGGACAAATTGCTTGCGGTGAAGTGGAAGGATACACGGGATGTTTATGTTCTGTCCTCCCTTCACGCAGACACGACAGTCCAAATCCCTACGGCAACTGGCGTTATGGAGAAACCCCTCTGTGTCCACGAATATAACCTTAATATGGGAGGGGTGGACCTTAACGACCAGCTTTTGGCGCCGTATTTAGTTGCCCGTAAAGCCAGACACTGGTACAAAAAAGTGTCTGTTTATTTATTCCAATTGGCGATGCTGAACGCCTTTGTCCTATACAGGGCGTCAGGACGAACTGGATCTTTAAGGGAATTCCAGGAAGAGATCATCCTTGCCTACCTGTACCCAGGAGGCATGCCTGCCCAACTTCCCCTTCCAGATGCAGTGAGCCGGCTGCATGAGAGGCATTTTTCACATGTCCTCCCGAGTACCCCTACCCAAAGATGGTCCCAAAGAAGATGTCGTGTCTGTAGCAGGCGCGAATTTAGGCGTGACACCCGTTATTATTGTCCCAAATGTCCTGACCAACCTGGTCTCTGCATCGGGGAATGTTTTGAGCGCTACCACACACTAGTGGAGTATTAGTGTAGGGTACAGCACGACACAGTGTAGGGCACACAAACACAGGGTCTCGAAGGATGTTGGATGTCCATCGACATTTTGAGAGACCCAAGCTGGAAGATCGCAGTCCCAAATCAAGAAATCAAGGAACAGTTAGAAAGAAAAATAAAAGGATCCAAAAACTGTTGTTGTGTCAGTCATTTTATATGTCCTTCTACTCTTCTTACTGTACTTTTATTGTCCTTTGTTTGTTTTTTTATTCTTTTGTGACCTGTTTCTCTTGCAGGTACTCGTCGGCTACCACGCATTGATTTTATATATTCTGACACAAACAGTGTTTGCGCTCAGCATATATGGATACCTTTGCTGATAGCAGCTGTGGTGATTTTCTGATTTCAGCACTGCAGTTAAAATCCTATTTTGGTATACATGGATAGTGTCGTGTATACCCATCATTAAATTCAGTGGGTGGTTGTTTGGGCGGTTAATGATGAGTAATACTACGCATTATTCCTGTGCTGATTTCTGATAGGTTCTCTTTTTTTCCGTTCAGCCCACAGGCTGCATGAAAAAAAAAAAAAAACCTGTATGCCAAACAAGGACCAGCAATGTACTGGTACGTTGCTGGACTTTGAATGGTTATACCAGGATGATGCCTGCAGATTTAGGCATCATCTTGGTATTGTTTTTTACAGCCAGCGGTCGGCTTACATGTAAAAGCAATCCTAGCAGGTAAAAGACTGCTTTTACATGCAGTGGGAGGGGCCTCCCCCCTCCCTCACCGCCGCCTTCCGCAGCCTTCCGTGGTTTTTCTCGGGTTCTCCTGTCCCACCGGTTAACCCGAGAGTGCAGCCGGTGGTTCAATTATCTAACCATAGAGCTAATTGGAGATTAGAATGGCTCCAATCCTCTCTATGGCCTAAGATGCCGGAGGCTACGAGCATTTTATGACTTCTGTTTCGCCAGAAATAAACAGGGCCATTGGGAAATTGGGAAAGTATTTTATCACACCAATTTTGGAGTGGTCAGATGCGTTAAGGTCAGAGGAGAGATCTAGAGTCTAAAAGACCGAATTTTTTTTTAAAAAAGAGTACCTGTCACCACAGATTGCTATCATAGTGGATATTTAAATTCACTGTGATAACAATAAAAATGATTTAAAAAAAAAAAAATTAAAGGAAAGGTGTCAAAATAACATAAAAAAGCAAAAGAAAAAAAAATTGAGCCCCCCCCTTTCCCCCCCGTGCTTGCGCGCAATGGCGCACGCAAGCGTTGGTCTAGTGTCATATGTAAACCGCAATTGCAGCATGCATGTGAGGTATCACCGCGATCGCTAGATCGAGTGCAGTAATTCTTGCAGTAGACCTCCTCTGTAAGTCTAAAGTGGTAACCTGTAGAGACTTTTAAAGGTTTTTAAAAATGTACGTATGTTTTTGCCGCTGCGCAGGCATGCGCAATTTTTAAAGCATGTCATGTTAGGTGTCTATGAACTCGGCATAAGATCATATTTTAAATTTTATGAAAAAAATTGGAATTATATAGTGTATTTGTGCAATAAATTAAAAAAAATGTATTTTTTTCGCAAAAATTGCATTTGGAAAATCTGTGCGCAAATACCGTGAGACAAAAAAATTTGCAACATCCACCATTTTATTCTATAGGGCCTCTGCTTTAAAGAAATATATAATGTTTGGGGGTTCAAAGTAATTTTCTAGTAAAAAAAAAATATTTTTTCATGTAAACAAAAAGGCACAGAAAAGGCTTGGTTTTCAAGTGGTTAGAAGAGTGGGTGATGTGTGGCTAAGATTGAGCATAAAATGCTGGGACAGTTCAAACACCCCCCAATGACCCCTTTTTGAAAAGTAGATACCCAAAGCTTTTTTCTGAGAGGCATGGTGAGTCCATGGAGTATTTTATATTTTGCCACAAGTTTCGGGAAAATTATTATTATTATTTTTTTTGTTTTTTTACAGAAAGTTGTCACTAAATGATATATTGCTCATGCATGCCATGGGAATATGTGAAATGACACCCCAAAATACATTCTTTTGCTTCTCCTGAGTACAGGGATACCACATGTGTGAGACTTTTTGGGAGCCTAGCTGTGTACGCGACCCCGACTAGTCCACATCTTCAGGTTTTCTAATGGCGTAAATTGCTGATTTTACCCCTGACTACCTGTCACAGTTTCAGAGGCCCTGAAATTTCAAGATAGCACAAAACCCCCCCAAATGACGCCATTTTGCAAAGTAGACACTCCAAGCTACTGGCTGAGAAGCATGGTGAGTCCATGGAATAGTTTATATTTTGCCACAAGTTTCGGGAAAAATTTTTTTTTTTATTTTTTTTTATTTTTTTACACAAAGTTGTCAGTAAATGATATATTGCTCACACAGGCCATGGGTATATGTGAAATGACACCCCAAAATACATTCTGCTGCTTCTCCTGAGTACAATGATACCCCATGTGTGAGACTTTTTGCCAGTCTAGCTGCGTACAGGACCCGGAAAACCAATGCGCACCTTTTGGCTTTCTAAGGGCGTAAATTGTTGATCTCACTCCTTACTACCTATCACACTTTTGAAGTCCATAAAAAGCCAAGATGGCACAATCCCCCCCCCCCAAATGACCCCATTTTGCAAAGTAGACACTCCAATCTATTTGCTGAGAGGCAAGGTTTTGCAGCTCTCATTTTTTTTGGAAAATGAAGAAAAAACAGGAAAATGCTTTTTTTTTTCCTCTTTTTTCAATTTCCAAAACTTTGTGACAAAAAGTGAGATCTGCAAAACACTCAACATGCCTCTCTGCAAATAGCTCAGGGTGTCTACTTTCCGAAAAGGGGTCATTTGGGGGGGGGGGGGGGGTTGTGCTGTCTTGGCATTTCATGTCCTCCAAAACTGTGATAGGTAGTCAGGAGTGAAATCAACAATTTACGCCCTTGGAAAGCCTGAAGGCGATGGTTGGTTTTCGGGGACCTGTACTCGGCTAGCCTGCAAAAAAGTCTCACACATGGGGTATCCCTATACTCAGGAGAAGCAGCAGAATGTATTTTGGGGTGTCATTTCACATATACCCATGGCATGTGTGAGCATTATATCATTTACTGACAACTTTGTGTAAAAAAAAAAATATATATATATATATATTTCCCGGAACTTGTGGCAAAATATAAAATATTCCATGGACTCACCATGCCTCTCAGCAAATAGCTTGGGGTGTCTACTTTCCAAAATGGGGTCATTTGGGGGGGGGTTTGTGCTATCTTGGAATTTTAGGGCCTCCGAAACATGACATGCACAATTTACGCCATTAGAAAAACCTGAGAGTGTTGATTGGTTTTCGCGGTCCTGTACACAGCTAGGCTCCCAAAAAGTCTCACACATGGGGCAACCCCATACTCAGGAGAAGTGGCAGAATGTATTTTGGGGTGTCATTCCACATATACCCATGTCATGTGTGAGAATTTTATCTTTTAGTGACAAGGTTGTGTAAAAAAAAAAAAAAAATAGTAATATTTCCCAAAACTTGTGGTAAAATATAAAATATTCCATGGACTCACCATGCCTCTCAGCAAACAGCTTGGGGTGTCTACTTTCCAAAATGGGGTTATTTGGGGGGGTTTTGTGGTATCTTGACATTTCAGGGCCTCCTAAACCGTTAGAGGTAGTGCGAAAATGCAATGAAAAATGTACGCCCTTTGAAATTCTGATGGTGGTGATTTGTTTTCGGGGTCCCGTACACAGCTAGGCTCCCAAAAAGTCTCACATATGTGGTATCCCTGTACTCAGGAGAAGCAGCAGAATATATTTTGGGGTGTAATTACACATATACCCATGGCATGTGTGAGCAATATATCATTTCAATGACAACTTTGTGTAAAAAAAAAAAAAAAAGCATGCCTCTCAGAACATTCCTTAGGATGTCTACTTTCCAAAAAGTGGTAGTTTGGGGGGGGTTTGTACTGCCCTGCCATTTTAGCACTTCATGAAATGAGATAGGCAGTCAGAAATTAAAGCTGCGTAAATTTCAGTATTTACACCATAGTTTGTAGACGCTATAACTTTTGCGCAAACCAATAAAAATACGCTCATTGAATTTTTTTTGTCAAAGACATGTAGCTAAATATATTTTGGCCAAAAAAAAAAAACATAAATTGAGTATATTGGATATTTTTTAAAAGACAAAGTTGAAAATGTCATTTTTTTGCAAAATTTTCGCTCTTTTTTTATTAATATCGCAAAAAATAAAAAGCACAGAGGTAATCAAATACCACCAAAAGAAAGCTCTGTTTGTGGGAAAAAAGGACGTAAATTTTGTTTGGGTACCACATTGCATGACCGCACAATTGTCAGTTAAAGTCACGCAGTGCTGAGTCGTAAAATACCCCCTGGTCAGGAAGGGGGTAAAATCTTCCGTGGCTTAAGTGGTTAAAGCACTGTACAGCACCTGTATATAGACCTGGATTTGGTATCTGTGCCTGAAAGACTGCTTATCTCAGGGAGCTTTGCTACCTGTTCCCAGCTTACAACTATATATATATATATATATATATATATATATATATATATATATATGATGTGAAGAAAAAGTGCGCTGGTCTGTGATATGCTGCTACCAGATGAAATTGATAAGTGATAAAATAATGGGTGGTGCGCTATATCAATATATTGAGTGTATTCCAAACAATAACAATCAATACAAAAAAAAACAACCTCAAATTTAAACAAATGTGTAGGTGCAAAAAAATAAATGGTGAAAAGGTCCCAAAACACAACTGTGTCAATAATAGGACCACCAACAATGGTGTGTTGGTGACTAGTGTTGAGCGAACACGGACTGTATTATTCGTGTTCGTACCGAATAATTGGATTTTTTGTACCCGAACACGGACACGGACACTTTACTGTATGTTCGGGTAAAAATCCGTGTTCGGTCGTTTTATTTCCGGGTTTTGCATGCTTTGGCGCTCTTTTCATGGCGGGCTTTCAACAGCCAATCAACAATCGTTTAACTGGTGTGCCTTAAGCCATCCCAGCCATGCCTGCAAATGTCTCAGTAGCTGTGATTGGCCGTCTGAAGCATGTGACCAAGTCTTTATAAGTTCGAGGCAGCCGCAGCGGCGTCATTATGCTGCTTAGATTCAGGGACAGAGCACACATCAACGTGCTGGCTGCTGATTAGGGAAAGATAGGCAGGAAAAAACCATTTGTGTCCGGATAGAATTGAGGGACAGGTCGGAGTGTTTAGGCAGGGCGAGTTGTAGGCATTTTAGGGATAGAGTCTGCTGAATTATATAGGGTCAGTGTCTTCTACAAACTACAATCGATATTGCTGTGTGGGGGGTGGGGTGAATCTGCACTCAATCCTGATCTACGATCTCTTCTCAATCCTGTTAGGGACAGAGTCTGCTGAATTTTAGGGAAACTGTGTTCTACAAACTACAATCGATATTGCTGTGTGGGGGGTGGGGTGAATCTGCACTCAATCCTGATCTACGATCTCTTCTCAATCCTGTTAGGGACAGAGTCTGCTGAATTTTAGGGAAACTGTGTTCTACAAACTACAATCGATATTGCTGTGTGGGGGGTGGGGTGAATCTGCACTCAATCCTGATCTACGATCTCTTCTCAATCCTGTTAGGGACAGAGTCTGCTGAATTTTAGGGAAACTGTGTTCTACAAACTACAATCGATATTGCTGTGTGGTGTGGGATTGGAGATAGGCAGGTGTCAGTGATCCACATCCATTTTTCTGTGTGTGAGCTGCAGTGAACACAATCTTTTTGGGCTGCAGTGAACACAATCTTTTTGGGCTGCAGTGAACACAATCTTTTTGGGCTGCAGTGAACACAATCTTTTTGGGCTGCAGTGAACACAATCTTTTTGGGGTGCAGTGAACAAAATCTTTTTGGGGTGCAGTGAACACAATCCTTTTTGGTGTGCAGTGAACACAATCTTTGTGGGGTGCAGTGAACAAAATCCTTTGTGGGGTGCAGTGAACACAATCTTTTTGGGGTGCAGTGAACAAAATCCTTTTTGGGGTGCAGTGAACAACATCCTTTTTGGGGTGCAGTGAACACAATCTTTTTGGGGTGCAGTGAACAAAATCCTTTGTGGGGTGCAGTGAACACAATCTTTTTGGGGTGGAGTGAACAACATCCTTTTTGGGGTGCAGTGAACAACATCCTTTTTGGGGTGCAGTGAACACAATCCTTTTTGGTGTGCAGTGAACACAATCTTTGTGGGGTGCAGTGAACACAATCTTTTTGGGGTGGAGTGAACAACATCCTTTTTGGGGTGCAGTGAACAAAATCCTTTTTGGGGTGCAGTGAACAAAATCATTTTTGGGGTGCAGTGAACACAATCTTTTTGGGGTGCAGTGAACACAATCTTTGTGGGGTGCAGTGAACACAATCTTTTTGGGGTGGAGTGAACAACATCCTTTTTGGGGTGCAGTGAACAACATCCTTTTTGGGGTGCAGTGAACACAATCTTTTTGGGGTGCAGTGAACACAATCTTTGTGGGGTACAGTGAACAGAATCTTTGTGGGGTGCAGTGAACACAATCTTTGGGGGGTACAGTGAACACAATCTTTGTGAGGTGCAGTGAACACAATCTTTGTGGGGTGCAGTGAACACAATCATTGTGGGGTGCAGTGAACTCAATCTTTGTGGGGTACAGTGAACACAATCTCATACTGAAGGTTTGAGGGTGCTGCCTGTTCCATACCCCCCCTACTCCTCATCTAGCCTTTTAGGGGTACAAACAATAGTAATTGGGGCCTAGTGTGGTTGTGTACGTGTGATATACATACACTTTTTTGGGATCATATTTTCTATTCCGCTATTTAATCAAAAACCTTTGGGGATCAGTTAAATTGGGGGATAGTCTGTGTTGGTACGTGTGAGAGAGATCCACCTTTCCAAGTTGTTGGGGTTCATCTCATACTTCTGAAGGTTTGAGGGTGCTGCCTGTTCCATACTCCCCCTACTCCTAGCCTTTTAGGGGTACAAACAATAGTAATTGGGGCCTAGTGTGGTTGTGTACGTGTGATATACATACACTTTTTTGGGATCATATTTTCTATTCCGCTATTTAATCAAAAACCTTTGGGGATCAGTTAAATTGGGGGATAGTCTGTGTTGGTACGTGTGAGAGAGATCCACCTTTCCAAGTTGTTGGGGTTCATCTCATACTTCTGAAGGTTTGAGGGTGCTGCCTGTTCCATACTCCCCCTACTCCTAGCCTTTTAGGGGTACAAACAATAGTAATTGGGGCCTAGTGTGGTTGTGTACGTGTGATATACATACACTTTTTTGGGATCATATTTTCTATTCCGCTATTTAATCAAAAACCTTTGGGGATCAGTTAAATTGGGGGATAGTCTGTGTTGGTACGTGTGAGAGAGATCCACCTTTCCAAGTTGTTGGGGTTCATCTCATACTTCTGAAGGTTTGAGGGTGCTGCCTGTTCCATACTCCCCCTACTCCTAGCCTTTTAGGGGTACAAACAATAGTAATTGGGGCCTAGTGTGGTTGTGTACGTGTGATATACATACACTTTTTTGGGATCATATTTTCTATTCCGCTATTTAATCAAAAACCTTTGGGGATCAGTTAAATTGGGGGATAGTCTGTGTTGGTACGTGTGAGAGAGATCCACCTTTCCAAGTTGTTGGGGTTCATCTCATACTTCTGAAGGTTTGAGGGTGCTGCCTGTTCCATACTCCCCCTACTCCTAGCCTTTTAGGGGTACAAACAATAGTAATTGGGGCCTAGTGTGGTTGTGTACGTGTGATATACATACACTTTTTTGGGATCATATTTTCTATTCCGCTATTTAATCAAAAACCTTTGGGGATCAGTTAAATTGGGGGATAGTCTGTGTTGGTACGTGTGAGAGAGATCCACCTTTCCAAGTTGTTGGGGTTCATCTCATACTTCTGAAGGTTTGAGGGTGCTGCCTGTTCCATACTCCCCCTACTCCTAGCCTTTTAGGGGTACAAACAATAGTAATTGGGGCCTAGTGTGGTTGTGTACGTGTGATATACATACACTTTTTTGGGATCATATTTTCTATTCCGCTATTTAATCAAAAACCTTTGGGGATCAGTTAAATTGGGGGATAGTCTGTGTTGGTACGTGTGAGAGAGATCCACCTTTCCAAGTTGTTGGGGTTCATCTCATACTTCTGAAGGTTTGAGGGTGCTGCCTGTTCCATACCCCCCCTACTCCTCATCTAGCCTTTTAGGGGTACAAACAATAGTAATTGGGGCCTAGTGTGGTTGTGTACGTGTGATATACATACACTTTTTTTGGATCATATTTTCTATTCCGCTATTTAATCAAAAACCTTTGGGGATCAGTTAAATTGGGGGATAGTCTGTGTCGGTACGTGTGAGAGAGATCCACCTTTCCAAGTTGTTGGGGTTCATCTCATACTTCTGAAGGTTTGAGGGTGCTGCCTGTTCCATACCCCCCCTACTCCTCATCTAGCCTTTTAGGGGTACAAACAATAGTAATTGGGGCCTAGTGTGGTTGTGTACGTGCGAGATACATACACTTTTTTTGATCATATTTCCTATTCCGCTATTCAATAAAAACCTTTGAGGATCAATTGAATTGCGGGATAGTCTGTGTCGGTACGTGTGAGAGAGATCCACCTTTCCAAGTTGTTGGGGTTCATCTCATACTTCTGAAGGTTTGAGGGTGCTGCCTGTTCCATACTCCCCCTACTCCTCATCTAGCCTTTTAGGGGTACAAACAATAGTAATTGGGGCCCAGTGTGGTTGTGTACGTGTGATATACATACACTTTTTTTGGATCATATTTTCTATTCCGCTATTTAATTTAACTGGGCCTCCATGCGAGACCTGTGTGCCTTGTTGCGCTGTTTTGAGTACTCCACCAACATGGCCAGTGGCAATGACGCCGTTCTCAGCTTAACTATCCCACTTCTATGCCTCCTTGAAAAAACAATTCGGGCGATGATGGAAGAGGATGTGGCACAGGATGAGGAGGAGGAGGAGGATGAAGAGGTAACATTTCCAAGGCTTTCAGGGCAGTCATTCGCAAGGGGCTCCGAGGGTGGGTTCCTGCACACGCAAACGCCAGGGACGCAATTGTCCAGCAGGGGCACAGTTCTGGAGGATGAGGAGGATGAGGAGGAGGAGGAGCTGGAGGAGGAGATGGAACCATGTTCACAGCAGGGTGGCACCCAGGCCAGCTCATGGCCATCACTGGTGCGTGGCTGGGGGGATACAGAGGACACGGACGATACACCTCCCACAGAGGACAGCCTTTCGTTGCCTCTGGGCAGCCTGGCACACATGAGCGATTACATGCTGCAGTGTCTCCACAACGACCGCCGAGTTGCCCACATTCTAACTTGTGCTGATTACTGGGTGGCCACGCTGCTGGATCCCCGTTACAAGGACAACGTACCGTCCTTAATTCACTCACTGGAGCGCGATCGCAAGATGCGCGAGTACAAGCGCACGCTGGTAGACGCCATGCTGCTGGCATTCCCATCTGACAGCGGGGCCACAGTGGAAGCACAAGGCAGAGGAGGAGGAGGAGGAGGTCGCCAACGCAACCAGGGCACCGCCAGCACCTCAGAAGGCAGGGTTAGCATGGCCGAAATGTGGAAAAGCTTTGTCAGCACGCCACAACAAACAGCAGCACCAGCAGCTCAGATGGAACGTCTTAGCAGGAGGCAGCATTTTACCAACATGGTGGAGCAGTATGTGTGCACACGCCTACATGTAGTGAATGACGGGTCTGCCCCCTTCAACTTCTGGGTCTCCAAATTGGGCACATGGCTTGAGCTTGCCCTTTACGCCTTGGAGGTGCTGGCGTGCCCTGCAGCCAGTGTATTATCTGAACGGGTATTTAGCACGGCTGGGGGCGTTATAACAGACAAGCGCAGCCGCCTGTCCAGAGACAATGTGGACAAGCTCACGTTCATTAAAATGAACCAGGCATGGATCCCACGGGACTTTTCCGTACCTTATGCAGAATAGCAATGGATACCGACCTTACCCACCCATTGTTCCATTTTTGCTCTTTCTCACTCTTTTGGGGTGTACCCTCATTTAAAATTTTTGAAAAGAAGCAGTGTTGGCTACCTCGTCCTCCTCCTCAGGGCCAGATTAATGTAGGGGCTATTGGAGCTGCAGCTCCAGGCCCCTACCTTTTATATAGGCCCCGGGTTGGCCATATTCACTGTTACCGCTCTTCTGTCACTTGTAAACACAGAAGTCTGGCTTCTATGCTCGCTTCCCCAGGCAGCACCCTCAGAACCTCCCCACACAGCGTGAAGGCCGGACAAGGAGGGACAGTTGGCGATGCATGGATGTGTTTATGGGCTTCAGAGACAGCATCCCATGTTGAATTAGGCATGCATGGCTGCACCCTTCCTCCTCTGGGTGCATGGCAAGGCACGGCCCTTAAGGCCCTTCAAAATCCTCAGCACCAAGCCCATGATGCTGTTAATCCGGCCCTGGTCCTCCTCCACCGCCGCTTCCACCTACACCGCCCATAGGTGTGCGCAGCCTATTGCATTAAGGTGTGCACCCCAAAGTTGAAATACACATGCATGTGTTTGCCAGCAGGGAGAGTAATGTATCGGGGCCATGTACCTGTAGGCAAGGAGAAATAGAGCAGAGCAGGTCCCAGGGAGATCTTTCCCATCTCCTCACTGGCAATGCTATGTGCCCTAGGTGATTAGGGTGTGCCCAGGCACACCCAGCACACCCTGTGCGCACGCCTATGTCACCGCTAGGCTTGTGACGGTATCAGATTTTCATGCTGCGATTAATTGATTAAGGTTTTGCCACGGTATACGGTATTATCACGGTATTCTATTATTAAATTTAAATTATTAAATTTCCACCTCACTTCAATTTCATTGCTGAATTTAGGGGCTTTGGTTCACTTATGCACATTATTATATAGTCAGTCAGTACAGACTCTGTGAACCAGGCCTAAAATAGGTCATCAAGCAGTGTCTGGCCTAACTGGTGATAACTGGTTCTGGCGCTCGGCTCCGATCCGATGGCCTGGTCATTAAGAGGGCAAATCCTTGTGGTCAAGAAGTGGTTAAACCTGAAGGAGGTGTTGTTTATAAATTACTTTACTATTGCTTTAGGCCTGGTTCACATGTATGCGGGTTGGTGGTTCACATTTGCACAGGCATAGCAGCCCATTGATTTGAACGGGCTGCTATGCCCTCATTTTCCGCAGAAAAAAGGTGCATGCAGCATTTTTTTAAAATTCAGTGGCCTTGAAATCCATCCTGCTTTTGCACCATGCGACTAACCTGCAGTTCCTGCTCTGGCAAGCTTTCTGCATTTTTTGTATACGTGGGCACGGCATTTAAAAATAAACAGTTTGCGTGTGCAGCAACGGCAGGTAAGTCGCATGGTGCAAAAGAAGGATGGATTTCATGGCCACTGCATTTTTTTAAATTCTGCATGCACCTTTTTTCAGCTGAAAACGCAGGCATAGCAGCTCAAGCCCATTCACATCAATGGGCTGCTATGCCTGTGCAAATGTGGGCCCCCAACCCGCATACATGTGAACCAGGCCTAAAGCAATAGTAAAGTCATTAATAGATAAAAACACCGGTCCTCCTGCAGGTTTAACCAATTAATGACTTTACTATTGCTTTAGGCCTGGTTCACATGTATGCGGGTTGGGGGCCCACATTTGCACAGGCATAGCAGCCCATTGATGTGAATGGGCTTGAGCTGCTATGCCTGCGTTTTCAGCTGAAAAAAGGTGCATGCAGAATTTAAAAAAATGCAGTGGCCATGAAATCCATCCTTCTTTTGCACCATGCGACTTACCTGCCGTTGCTGCACACGCAAACTGTTTATTTTTAAATGCCGTGCCCACGTATACAAAAAATGCAGAAAGCTTGCCAGAGCAGGAACTGCAGGTTAGTCGCATGGTGCAAAAGCAGGATGGATTTCAAGGCCACTGAATTTTAAAAAAATGCTGCATGCACCTTTTTTCTGCGGAAAATGAGGGCATAGCAGCCCATTCAAATCAATGGGCTGCTATGCCTGTGCAAATGTGAACCACCAACCCGCATACATGTGAACCAGGCCTAAAGCAATAGTAAAGTAATTTATAAACAACACCTCCTTCAGGTTTAACCACTTCTTGACCACAAGGATTTGCCCTCTTAATGACCAGGCCATCGGATCGGAGCCGAGCGCCAGAACCAGTTATCACCAGTTAGGCCAGACACTGCTTGATGACCTATTTTAGGCCTGGTTCACAGAGTCTGTACTGACTGACTATATAATAATGTGCATAAGTGAACCAAAGCCCCTAAATTCAGCAATGAAATTGAAGTGAGGTGGAAATTTAATAATTTAAATTTAATAATAGAATACCGTGATAATACCGTATACCGTGGCAAAACCTTAATCAATTAATCGCAGCATGAAAATCTGATACCGTCACAAGCCTAGCGGTGACATAGGCGTGCGCACAGGGTGTGCTGGGTGTGCCTGGGCACACCCTAATCACCTAGGGCACATAGCATTGCCAGTGAGGAGATGGGAAAGATCTCCCTGGGACCTGCTCTGCTCTATTTCTCCTTGCCTACAGGTACATGGCCCCGATACATTACTCTCCCTGCTGGCAAACACATGCATGTGTATTTCAACTTTGGGGTGCACACCTTAATGCAATAGGCTGCGCACACCTATGGGCGGTGTAGGTGGAAGCGGCGGTGGAGGAGGACCAGGGCCGGATTAACAGCATCATGGGCTTGGTGCTGAGGATTTTGAAGGGCCTTAAGGGCCGTGCCTTGCCATGCACCCAGAGGAGGAAGGGTGCAGCCATGCATGCCTAATTCAACATGGGATGCTGTCTCTGAAGCCCATAAACACATCCATGCATCGCCAACTGTCCCTCCTTGTCCGGCCTTCACGCTGTGTGGGGAGGTTCTGAGGGTGCTGCCTGGGGAAGCGAGCATAGAAGCCAGACTTCTGTGTTTACAAGTGACAGAAGAGCGGTAACAGTGAATATGGCCAACCCGGGGCCTATATAAAAGGTAGGGGCCTGGAGCTGCAGCTCCAATAGCCCCTACGTTAATCTGGCCCTGAGGAGGAGGACGAGGTAGCCAACACTGCTTCTTTTCAAAAATTTTAAATGAGGGTACACCCCAAAAGAGTGAGAGAGAGCAAAAATGGAACAATGGGTGGGTAAGGTCGGTATCCATTGCTATTCTGCATAAGGTACGGAAAAGTCCCGTGGGATCCATGCCTGGTTCATTTTAATGAACGTGAGCTTGTCCACATTGTCTCTGGACAGGCGGCTGCGCTTGTCTGTTATAACGCCCCCAGCCGTGCTAAATACCCGTTCAGATAATACACTGGCTGCAGGGCACGCCAGCACCTCCAAGGCGTAAAGGGCAAGCTCAAGCCATGTGCCCAATTTGGAGACCCAGAAGTTGAAGGGGGCAGACCCGTCATTCACTACATGTAGGCGTGTGCACACATACTGCTCCACCATGTTGGTAAAATGCTGCCTCCTGCTAAGACGTTCCATCTGAGCTGCTGGTGCTGCTGTTTGTTGTGGCGTGCTGACAAAGCTTTTCCACATTTCGGCCATGCTAACCCTGCCTTCTGAGGTGCTGGCGGTGCCCTGGTTGCGTTGGCGACCTCCTCCTCCTCCTCCTCTGCCTTGTGCTTCCACTGTGGCCCCGCTGTCAGATGGGAATGCCAGCAGCATGGCGTCTACCAGCGTGCGCTTGTACTCGCGCATCTTGCGATCGCGCTTCAGTGAGTGAATTAAGGACGGTACGTTGTCCTTGTAACGGGGATCCAGCAGCGTGGCCACCCAGTAATCAGCACAAGTTAGAATGTGGGCAACTCGGCGGTCGTTGTGGAGACACTGCAGCATGTAATCGCTCATGTGTGCCAGGCTGCCCAGAGGCAACGAAAGGCTGTCCTCTGTGGGAGGTGTATCGTCCGTGTCCTCTGTATCCCCCCAGCCACGCACCAGTGATGGCCATGAGCTGGCCTGGGTGCCACCCTGCTGTGAACATGGTTCCATCTCCTCCTCCAGCTCCTCCTCCTCCTCATCCTCCTCATCCTCCAGAACTGTGCCCCTGCTGGACAATTGCGTCCCTGGCGTTTGCGTGTGCAGGAACCCACCCTCGGAGCCCCTTGCGAATGACTGCCCTGAAAGCCTTGGAAATGTTACCTCTTCATCCTCCTCCTCCTCCTCATCCTGTGCCACATCCTCTTCCATCATCGCCCGAATTGTTTTTTCAAGGAGGCATAGAAGTGGGATAGTTAAGCTGAGAACGGCGTCATTGCCACTGGCCATGTTGGTGGAGTACTCAAAACAGCGCAACAAGGCACACAGGTCTCGCATGGAGGCCCAGTTAAATTAAATAGCGGAATAGAAAATATGATCCAAAAAAAGTGTATGTATATCACACGTACACAACCACACTGGGCCCCAATTACTATTGTTTGTACCCCTAAAAGGCTAGATGAGGAGTAGGGGGAGTATGGAACAGGCAGCACCCTCAAACCTTCAGAAGTATGAGATGAACCCCAACAACTTGGAAAGGTGGATCTCTCTCACACGTACCGACACAGACTATCCCGCAATTCAATTGATCCTCAAAGGTTTTTATTGAATAGCGGAATAGGAAATATGATCAAAAAAAGTGTATGTATCTCGCACGTACACAACCACACTAGGCCCCAATTACTATTGTTTGTACCCCTAAAAGGCTAGATGAGGAGTAGGGGGGGTATGGAACAGGCAGCACCCTCAAACCTTCAGAAGTATGAGATGAACCCCAACAACTTGGAAAGGTGGATCTCTCTCACACGTACCGACACAGACTATCCCCCAATTTAACTGATCCCCAAAGGTTTTTGATTAAATAGCGGAATAGAAAATATGATCCAAAAAAAGTGTATGTATATCACACGTACACAACCACACTAGGCCCCAATTACTATTGTTTGTACCCCTAAAAGGCTAGATGAGGAGTAGGGGGGGGTATGGAACAGGCAGCACCCTCAAACCTTCAGAAGTATGAGATGAACCCCAACAACTTGGAAAGGTGGATCTCTCTCACACGTACCAACACAGACTATCCCCCAATTTAACTGATCCCCAAAGGTTTTTGATTAAATAGCGGAATAGAAAATATGATCCCAAAAAAGTGTATGTATATCACACGTACACAACCACACTAGGCCCCAATTACTATTGTTTGTACCCCTAAAAGGCTAGGAGTAGGGGGAGTATGGAACAGGCAGCACCCTCAAACCTTCAGGAGTATGAGATGAACCCCAACAACTTGGAAAGGTGGATCTCTCTCACACGTACCAACACAGACTATCCCCCAATTTAACTGATCCCCAAAGGTTTTTGATTAAATAGCGGAATAGAAAATATGATCCCAAAAAAGTGTATGTATATCACACGTACACAACCACACTAGGCCCCAATTACTATTGTTTGTACCCCTAAAAGGCTAGGAGTAGGGGGAGTATGGAACAGGCAGCACCCTCAAACCTTCAGAAGTATGAGATGAACCCCAACAACTTGGAAAGGTGGATCTCTCTCACACGTACCAACACAGACTATCCCCCAATTTAACTGATCCCCAAAGGTTTTTGATTAAATAGCGGAATAGAAAATATGATCCCAAAAAAGTGTATGTATATCACACGTACACAACCACACTAGGCCCCAATTACTATTGTTTGTACCCCTAAAAGGCTAGGAGTAGGGGGAGTATGGAACAGGCAGCACCCTCAAACCTTCAGAAGTATGAGATGAACCCCAACAACTTGGAAAGGTGGATCTCTCTCACACGTACCAACACAGACTATCCCCCAATTTAACTGATCCCCAAAGGTTTTTGATTAAATAGCGGAATAGAAAATATGATCCCAAAAAAGTGTATGTATATCACACGTACACAACCACACTAGGCCCTGTAAGAATATTTAATAATAAATATCTTGCGCTCGTACTTATGTCAGAATATTTATACTGCTCTGAATATAGCAGTGTATTTATTTATGGTTAATAAGCAAAGATCTGTGCTGTAGGAGAGTCTCCACTTATGCCATAAATCAATGTCGTGAATTCTTTTTAATTGATTAATTTCTTTTTAAAAGCATATACCAATCTTAGTGAGTACAGTCTACAGCGTGGAATATATATAAAAATATTTATTCTCAAGACATGCAAACACAATATATGATCAAACAAGAAGTGACACAAAAATAACTCTACATAAAAATACTAACTTCAAATAATCAATGCAATGTGATGTTTAGCTCAATAATGAAAGTGAAACTAAAACAAAGTGAAATGAAACAAAGTGAAACTAAAACAAAGTGAAAGTGAAACCAAAGTAAAAGCAAGATTACCATTTCTTCCCAGGTATAGTATAAGCCATAAACTAATGTTCTATATAAACAGACTACAATGGTCTGCGAATCACATAGCCCAAAGTCATTCCACTGCAGAAGGAATGAGAATAAGCCATGCAAAACGGAAGACTTAAAATTGCAAATAATGCACTGAATCTGATATTAATAAAAATGTATAAAAACAAAAATCAGCTTTTTAGAGAAAAATATACCATGGCTTATACGGCTGGGATTGTAATCTCATTACCCTTAAATATGCAATATAAAACATATAAGGAAAGAATAAACAATTGTTGAATAAAATCAAATAATACAGCAAGGCATAATTACCACACTTAAGATGGTGTTACCAGAGTCCTAAGATGGATGCCAGTGAGGGAGGAGTTTCCTCCAAGTTTCAGATGAATGATGTGGATCAGGGAGTATGTCTGCATGAGTCTATTGAAAAATGTAATAGCATGTGTGGTGTAAGTGTGAGGTGTGTTGTCAGTAGTGTAAAGTGTAATGTGTCATCTGGGTTGGTCTTTTATATGGTAAGAACAAAGAGCTATAAAAATTACCATAAGTAAAACCCAGAGGGATGAAACATTATCCCAATTGGTCGGGATATTCTATACCTAAACTGATGAGGTCAGAGACACACCTCTTTTGACAATTAACCCCATACTTGGATAATAAAGTTAAATGATGATTTCTCTATATGTGAGATTAATCATATAACACAACATAAAACTTTGTTCAGACTCCCAGTACATACATAAATGTCCACCTGTATCTCCATCATTAACCTTGGCAAGTAATGCCATTTCAATAATTATATTATTTAACACAATATAATATTTTTATATTGGAATATCTCAAATTATCTCAAGACTGTACCTGGTATTTCGCCTCCAGAGGGCAGTATCGTACCGTTCATTAGATTTTGTATGCAACATAATTAAAACAATTTGTTATCTGATGACCTATTGACCTGTCGGCTAGTGAAAAGCAATTACTTATTTGACCATGCCAAAGGGCTGTCAGATATAGTCTAGGTTTGGGAATATTTACGACACCTTGAGCACTAAACCAGTCCAAAGTGATTCTTATATAAACACTCCTACCACATGCCTTAACATGAAGTAATTTGTTTTTAAGATGCACAAGTCCTTACACATCATAGAAAAGTATACTTATATATATTATATATCTAATATTATATAAGTATCAAGTTCACACTTCTATATTAATAAGAATACAATGTATTATCGTTAATATACATCTTACATATGATGATGTTTCCTATAAAAACTTATATGGTTCATCTTTAAATGTCTGCTAGAATATACTGGGGTATTGTCCATTGTTATATACAGATAAGATTACAGGCCAGACTAGCCATGAGTGACTAGTACGATGTCTCGCCAATTGATTCTTATCTGATGAAATGTATGTATTACCTTATTTACGATCACATAGATACAAAGATCTCTGTTGAAACTATAAGACCCTATTGTTGAAATTCTATGCTCTCTTGTAAGCTTGTGAGAGACATTTTGCAACAAGACATATATGAACCTTCTTTCACCTTAAAAACAAGATGGATCCTGTCCTGTTCAGAATCTCTTATATGCATAATACAAAATATACATGGCTTTTAAAATCATTTTTCTTTTTACCTATTATTATTTTAATCAACCCCCAATAACCCCGACATATCCCCCCCCTTTCTTCCCAGTAGACAAGTGAGCAACTTAGGCCTATCTGGAAAGAAAGCTTTTTAAGGAGTAGTAAAAGGAAAAAAAAATGTCTTGTTCTCTTTTTTTAAGAGAATAGTTCATATTGGGAATTGTTCATAACTTTTAAGTAAAGCGATAAAAAAAAATTGAGAAAAAAAAAAATCAGTTCAAAATGTCAGTTCGTAGCGACTTTGCTGGTGTTAGCTATGTCACAAACTGTTCCTTGTTAGTCTCTTTGAATTCTGATCTCCTGGTAAAGAAACACAAATGTTCCTTGAAATCTGCATCTCCAGCTTGCAAAGTGTTAATGGAGACAGAAATTAACTGCTGCAATGGCATTAGCAACTACCATTCAAAGCGCAGTAAAACAATGTTGGCAATCAGGAATCAGAGAAATCTGTTTGGACGTTCAACCTTGGATGTTGGTTGGATAATGAATGGTTTCAGCATGGTCTAGAGTGTCATACACCCAGACTGAGGTTTGCTCATATGTGCAATGCACCATTCTCACATCTCCTTCAACTGAAAACAGGAGGTAGTGCGATTCCTCTCAATGGATTTCCTTGGATCAAATGCACAAAGATCTGTTGAAATAAATCTTCCTCTCCGTCAACAAGAATCTGGGGCGTCTCGCAGCTTGATTCCTGAAGAGGGATCTGATTCAATGAGGGGTTCCGTCCTGAGCTGTGCTCTAGGGAGAGATGACCCATCCGATCGCTGTGTCTTTGGCAAACATCACCGTCTGTACAAATCAACGACCTGGCATGGAAGGTTAATCTCTTCCTATTGGATGAAACATACAGTATGAATATACATTCTTATCAATTGACATTTCAATGCGATGTTGGTACCCTAAGCTTCCTCAGAGTTCTCCTTGAATCCACCGTGTGATCAGCCCTTTTATATGAGCACCACGGAAGGTGAGACTATATATGCAACCTTTCCTAGGGCGACTGACTTCTGGGGCTTATTAACATGGGGATGTATTCATCACCGTGGATACTACACATTGGACAATAATACAATGATACAATATGTTGTTAAAATTTACCTACTACTTAGGACAAAAAAAAAATATGATATATCTCCCCCTATGGGGCATCAATGCAATTTATTGTAGGCAATAAACTACCTGACATTGAGGATTCCTTCTTGGTTACCGTATACAACCTTTAACCTCTTGACTGCATTACGTCATTAGGGTTTGATCCTCCTTGGTATCACCGTCATTGGCGATTTTTGAAAATATGTCCGCTTTAAGCGACCTGTTTGAGTCAGAGGGATGAAGTGACCACTGAAAAATAGGAGGGTAGTTAGTATCTCACAACCAAGATCCCCCCCTGACAGGGATTTCAGGATCCTCAATGCTGTGACCTGGGATAAAAGGGTGTTAGAACCTCTGCATCCTATGCCTCTATTCAGTGTATCCCTTCTGATTCCTTACCACTTGGGCATTTAAGGATTTTATGGCCTTTGGCTGGCTACAGGATTTGTTCCTAGAGATGGATTTTATTTTAGTTCTGGGCTGCAGTGCCCTGAGTGAACCAATTGATCAGCTGATCCAACTTGGCTTCTATTCTGCTGAAAACTTTAACAGAATTAAATTATTGGCTCCGCCTCCTGCGGTGCCTATATCTCTCAGGTTCAGACAGATGGGACAGATCCCCATCAGGACCAGTTACACGGTTCTGGCGTGAGGTCTGGGCCTAAATGGCTCTTGATCTTCCCGAGGATTTTGGGGAACCCTAGGATGGGGCAAATCCCTATTTATTTGTGGGTGCCCCCCCCCCCTTGTTAATGGGATGTCCGATGTCCTCCTTAAGGTATCCGGTGTCCCCTTGGGGCCTAGGTGACATGTCTTGCTCCTTTGCCAAACTTATTATTTTTTATATGCATGGGCAATGCCTCAAAGCACAGGGATATAAATTCCTGATGGTTGTACTCAGCTCCTTCATTGAAGGGTGTTAAGCACTTTTGAGTACAGCAAAAAAAAATAATTCAATGGGGCTTTGGTGCTGTGTACATTTTAAATTGTAGATCACAGCTCTAGCAGCAGTGAAGTTTTATATGGGCTGCATTTTAAATGACATCCTGCAGGCACAACACAGACAGTTGTTTTCATAGGCCTCAAGGTAATCAATAATGTCTAAAGACCTTTTCATGACAAAAATCAGGACAATACTCTTTTTTAAAACATTTTAAATTCTGGAGGTGCATGGTGTCTTTTTAGGGGCGCTAGTCTTTTTGCAGTGACCTGATATGACTCATACCTATTTATGCATGGCTGCCCAATTTCTGCCCTCCTATATTAGGAATGTGGCTGGGGTAGGACATGGGCTCTTTGCCTGATTCCCCCCCTTGTCTGGGTCATAACCAACAGACTGGGAGTCATATCTGGGTCTATGAATAATTACATCATATTTAAAATGCAGGACTAAAAACATTGCCTTTTTGTATGGACCCCATGACCTTATGGAACTCTCCTATGTATTTACTGATGAGTTCCTGTCATTACATGAACTGTTACATTTTTTTTTTTTTCAAATTTTTCCACTGCTGATTACTCGGCAACTTTTGCTAGAAAAACATTTTTCCTTGCTTAAAACTTCCTAATTATTGCATTAATCATTTACATTTCACTTTCACATAGTTACTTTCATTACAGTTTGCTTGAAAAAACTTACAGTTCTACCTTATTTTGCAGTTTCACGCTACATTCTCTTAACTTATGTGTCCCAATAGAGGTTACTTTCACCTGCTCAAGGAGGTTCCTAATCTCATACTCTCATTTATTTGGAGTTGAGATTGAAACTTTACTAAACTCCTTCTTGCTGAGCCTTCTGGTGCAGTTCCTCATAAAGATACAGTAAGATTAGCCATGACCAAAAAGTATGTGATTACACTTCCTGATGTCTTTGGTGTTAGATAAGCTTATTGGTGAGTTCATACATACAGGTTGTCCTCTACCCATGTCAGATGCCCTTTATTGGCCCAACGTTTGAGGATTTTGATATATGACTCTAACCAGCATTTACATATTCCACCATTTCAGACACAGAGAGGTGTTTCCACACATTTATGATCTGTGCCAAATCTACTGGAGTTGTGGCATTACCACTAGGGATTCACACCTTGCCAGAGTTGGCAGCATGAACATTACCTGCTGTAGACATTTTTAAGGCATTTCTATCAACATTCACAATTAAAAAAAAATTCCAAAAAAAAATTTTTTTTTTTTTTTTTTTTTTTTTAAGTTATTGATTATGTCACCTGATCAATATTTATGATTGGCATATGTAAGAAATCAATAATTATCTCGCTGGGGCCTCCATTATATGTAAGAATATTTAATAATAAATATCTTGCGCTCGTACTTATGTCAGAATATTTATACTGCTCTGAATATAGCAGTGTATTTATTTATGGTTAATAAGCAAAGATCTGTGCTGTAGGAGAGTCTCCACTTATGCCATAAATCAATGTCGTGAATTCTTTTTAATTGATTAATTTCTTTTTAAAAGCATATACCAATCTTAGTGAGTACAGTCTACAGCGTGGAATATATATAAAAATATTTATTCTCAAGACATGCAAACACAATATATGATCAAACAAGAAGTGACACAAAAATAACTCTACATAAAAATACTAACTTCAAATAATCAATGCAATGTGATGTTTAGCTCAATAATGAAAGTGAAACTAAAACAAAGTGAAATGAAACAAAGTGAAACTAAAACAAAGTGAAAGTGAAACCAAAGTAAAAGCAAGATTACCATTTCTTCCCAGGTATAGTATAAGCCATAAACTAATGTTCTATATAAACAGACTACAATGGTCTGCGAATCACATAGCCCAAAGTCATTCCACTGCAGAAGGAATGAGAATAAGCCATGCAAAACGGAAGACTTAAAATTGCAAATAATGCACTGAATCTGATATTAATAAAAATGTATAAAAACAAAAATCAGCTTTTTAGAGAAAAATATACCATGGCTTATACGGCTGGGATTGTAATCTCATTACCCTTAAATATGCAATATAAAACATATAAGGAAAGAATAAACAATTGTTGAATAAAATCAAATAATACAGCAAGGCATAATTACCACACTTAAGATGGTGTTACCAGAGTCCTAAGATGGATGCCAGTGAGGGAGGAGTTTCCTCCAAGTTTCAGATGAATGATGTGGATCAGGGAGTATGTCTGCATGAGTCTATTGAAAAATGTAATAGCATGTGTGGTGTAAGTGTGAGGTGTGTTGTCAGTAGTGTAAAGTGTAATGTGTCATCTGGGTTGGTCTTTTATATGGTAAGAACAAAGAGCTATAAAAATTACCATAAGTAAAACCCAGAGGGATGAAACATTATCCCAATTGGTCGGGATATTCTATACCTAAACTGATGAGGTCAGAGACACACCTCTTTTGACAATTAACCCCATACTTGGATAATAAAGTTAAATGATGATTTCTCTATATGTGAGATTAATCATATAACACAACATAAAACTTTGTTCAGACTCCCAGTACATACATAAATGTCCACCTGTATCTCCATCATTAACCTTGGCAAGTAATGCCATTTCAATAATTATATTATTTAACACAATATAATATTTTTATATTGGAATATCTCAAATTATCTCAAGACTGTACCTGGTATTTCGCCTCCAGAGGGCAGTATCGTACCGTTCATTAGATTTTGTATGCAACATAATTAAAACAATTTGTTATCTGATGACCTATTGACCTGTCGGCTAGTGAAAAGCAATTACTTATTTGACCATGCCAAAGGGCTGTCAGATATAGTCTAGGTTTGGGAATATTTACGACACCTTGAGCACTAAACCAGTCCAAAGTGATTCTTATATAAACACTCCTACCACATGCCTTAACATGAAGTAATTTGTTTTTAAGATGCACAAGTCCTTACACATCATAGAAAAGTATACTTATATATATTATATATCTAATATTATATAAGTATCAAGTTCACACTTCTATATTAATAAGAATACAATGTATTATCGTTAATATACATCTTACATATGATGATGTTTCCTATAAAAACTTATATGGTTCATCTTTAAATGTCTGCTAGAATATACTGGGGTATTGTCCATTGTTATATACAGATAAGATTACAGGCCAGACTAGCCATGAGTGACTAGTACGATGTCTCGCCAATTGATTCTTATCTGATGAAATGTATGTATTACCTTATTTACGATCACATAGATACAAAGATCTCTGTTGAAACTATAAGACCCTATTGTTGAAATTCTATGCTCTCTTGTAAGCTTGTGAGAGACATTTTGCAACAAGACATATATGAACCTTCTTTCACCTTAAAAACAAGATGGATCCTGTCCTGTTCAGAATCTCTTATATGCATAATACAAAATATACATGGCTTTTAAAATCATTTTTCTTTTTACCTATTATTATTTTAATCAACCCCCAATAACCCCGACAGCCCCAATTACTATTGTTTGTACCCCTAAAAGGCTAGGAGTAGGGGGAGTATGGAACAGGCAGCACCCTCAAACCTTCAGAAGTATGAGATGAACCCCAACAACTTGGAAAGGTGGATCTCTCTCACACGTACCAACACAGACTATCCCCCAATTTAACTGATCCCCAAAGGTTTTTGATTAAATAGCGGAATAGAAAATATGATCCCAAAAAAGTGTATGTATATCACACGTACACAACCACACTAGGCCCCAATTACTATTGTTTGTACCCCTAAAAGGCTAGGAGTAGGGGGAGTATGGAACAGGCAGCACCCTCAAACCTTCAGAAGTATGAGATGAACCCCAACAACTTGGAAAGGTGGATCTCTCTCACACGTACCAACACAGACTATCCCCCAATTTAACTGATCCCCAAAGGTTTTTGATTAAATAGCGGAATAGAAAATATGATCCCAAAAAAGTGTATGTATATCACACGTACACAACCACACTAGGCCCCAATTACTATTGTTTGTACCCCTAAAAGGCTAGATGAGGAGTAGGGGGAGTATGGAACAGGCAGCACCCTCAAACCTTCAGTATGAGATTGTGTTCACTGTACCCCACAAAGATTGAGTTCACTGCACCCCACAATGATTGTGTTCACTGCACCCCACAAAGATTGTGTTCACTGCACCTCACAAAGATTGTGTTCACTGTACCCCCCAAAGATTGTGTTCACTGCACCCCACAAAGATTCTGTTCACTGTACCCCACAAAGATTGTGTTCACTGCACCCCAAAAAGATTGTGTTCACTGCACCCCAAAAAGGATGTTGTTCACTGCACCCCAAAAAGGATGTTGTTCACTCCACCCCAAAAAGATTGTGTTCACTGCACCCCACAAAGATTGTGTTCACTGCACCCCAAAAAGATTGTGTTCACTGCACCCCAAAAATGATTTTGTTCACTGCACCCCAAAAAGGATTTTGTTCACTGCACCCCAAAAAGGATGTTGTTCACTCCACCCCAAAAAGATTGTGTTCACTGCACCCCAAAAAGATTGTGTTCACTGCACCCCACAAAGGATTTTGTTCACTGCACCCCAAAAAGATTGTGTTCACTGCACCCCAAAAAGGATGTTGTTCACTGCACCCCAAAAAGGATTTTGTTCACTGCACCCCAAAAAGATTGTGTTCACTGCACCCCACAAAGGATTTTGTTCACTGCACCCCACAAAGATTGTGTTCACTGCACACCAAAAAGGATTGTGTTCACTGCACCCCAAAAAGATTTTGTTCACTGCACCCCAAAAAGATTGTGTTCACTGCAGCCCAAAAAGATTGTGTTCACTGCAGCCCAAAAAGATTGTGTTCACTGCAGCCCAAAAAGATTGTGTTCACTGCAGCCCAAAAAGATTGTGTTCACTGCAGCTCACACACAGAAAAATGGATGTGGATCACTGACACCTGCCTATCTCCAATCCCACACCACACAGCAATATCGATTGTAGTTTGTAGAACACAGTTTCCCTAAAATTCAGCAGACTCTGTCCCTAACAGGATTGAGAAGAGATCGTAGATCAGGATTGAGTGCAGATTCACCCCACCCCCCACACAGCAATATCGATTGTAGTTTGTAGAACACAGTTTCCCTAAAATTCAGCAGACTCTGTCCCTAACAGGATTGAGAAGAGATCGTAGATCAGGATTGAGTGCAGATTCACCCCACCCCCCACACAGCAATATCGATTGTAGTTTGTAGAACACAGTTTCCCTAAAATTCAGCAGACTCTGTCCCTAACAGGATTGAGAAGAGATCGTAGATCAGGATTGAGTGCAGATTCACCCCACCCCCCACACAGCAATATCGATTGTAGTTTGTAGAAGACACTGACCCTATATAATTCAGCAGACTCTATCCCTAAAATGCCTACAACTCGCCCTGCCTAAACACTCCGACCTGTCCCTCAATTCTATCCGGACACAAATGGTTTTTTCCTGCCTATCTTTCCCTAATCAGCAGCCAGCACGTTGATGTGTGCTCTGTCCCTGAATCTAAGCAGCATAATGACGCCGCTGCGGCTGCCTCGAACTTATAAAGACTTGGTCACATGCTTCAGACGGCCAATCACAGCTACTGAGACATTTGCAGGCATGGCTGGGATGGCTTAAGGCACACCAGTTAAACGATTGTTGATTGGCTGTTGAAAGCCCGCCATGAAAAGAGCGCCAAAGCATGCAAAACCCGGAAATAAAACGACCGAACACGGATTTTTACCCGAACATACAGTAAAGTGTCCGTGTCCGTGTTCGGGTACAAAAAATCCAATTATTC
The DNA here is from genome assembly GCF_965119305.1 of Pelophylax lessonae. Taxonomy (NCBI): domain Eukaryota; kingdom Metazoa; phylum Chordata; class Amphibia; order Anura; family Ranidae; genus Pelophylax; species Pelophylax lessonae. Next base: position 25,641,830 of record NC_138768.1, on the reverse strand, counting down.
GGTACGAACACGAATAATACAGTCCGTGTTCGCTCAACACTAGTAATTATATATTCCAAACAATACCAATCAATCAATACATAAAATAAAATATATAGGTGCAAAATTATATGATGCAAGAAGTCCCAAGACACAACTGTGTCAATAATAGGACCACCGACGGTGATGTGTTAGTGACTGGTGATAGTTAATTCAATTGGTGAGTTGAAGTTCCCTCCACCTGCTGGAATTCCTCCTTACCGGACGGAATGAAATAAGTGCTTTTCTATGGTGAAAATAAAATAAACGATCCTGGTGCCCAAACTGAACAAAGTGCTCCCCACCGTGCATTCACAAGAGCCCGTCAGGCCTCTTACCGGATAAATGGAGTTATCATGCACTGCTCACTACTCTCAGATCCAACCGATATTGGCAGCCACAATGAATATAGAAGTCATATACCACTCCACTGTTCACAGTCGGGTAGATTTCAGACGGTACTCATGGCCACTTGTTATAGGTGATTAAGAGGATCGTTTGGCTCTTTTTACTTGTCCTTACTTTAAAAAAAGCAAAATGTTCAGAGCTGTCAGACGAGTCGCAAGGAATAAGGATGGCGAGTGATTTGGGAGGCAGCAGAGAAGAAAACCATCAGTCAGTGATCACCGGTAACAGATCCTCACCCGGGACGTGCAGTACAGAAGACCTGGGATCGGATACAATGTTGCAGATCTCTCCTCTCCCCGGGTGGAAGTCACGTGTCTACAATGTATCTCTCGCTCCGCTCTGACTTCTGATTTCGCTGATGACAGCTCATGGAAACGTCACATGAGGAGGCGGGGCGGGGGGAGGGCCTTCTAACTAGGCGGTGCCGCACCGCCTAGTTAGAAGGCCCTCCCCCCGCCCCGCCTCCTCATGTGACGTTTCCATGAGCTGTCATCAGCGAAATCAGAAGTCAGAGCGGAGCGAGAGATACATTGTAGACACGTGACTTCCACCCGGGGAGAGGAGAGATCTGCAACATTGTATCCGATCCCAGGTCTTCTGTACTGCACGTCCCGGGTGAGGATCTGTTACCGGTGATCACTGACTGATGGTTTTCTTCTCTGCTGCCTCCCAAATCACTCGCCATCCTTATTCCTTGCGACTCGTCTGACAGCTCTGAACATTTTGCTTTTTTTAAAGTAAGGACAAGTAAAAAGAGCCAAACGATCCTCTTAATCACCTATAACAAGTGGCCATGAGTACCGTCTGAAATCTACCCGACTGTGAACAGTGGAGTGGTATATGACTTCTATATTCATTGTGGCTGCCAATATCGGTTGGATCTGAGAGTAGTGAGCAGTGCATGATAACTCCATTTATCCGGTAAGAGGCCTGACGGGCTCTTGTGAATGCACGGTGGGGAGCACTTTGTTCAGTTTGGGCACCAGGATCGTTTATTTTATTTTCACCATAGAAAAGCACTTATTTCATTCCGTCCGGTAAGGAGGAATTCCAGCAGGTGGAGGGAACTTCAACTCACCAATTGAATTAACTATCACCAGTCACTAACACATCACCGTCGGTGGTCCTATTATTGACACAGTTGTGTCTTGGGACTTCTTGCATCATATAATTTTGCACCTATATATTTTATTTTATGTATTGATTGATTGGTATTGTTTGGAATATATAATTACCTGTCACCAACACACCATTGTTGGTGGTCCTATTATTGACACAGTTGTGTTTTGGGACCTTTTCACCATTTATTTTTTTGCACCTACACATTTGTTTAAATTTGAGGTTGTTTTTTTTTGTATTGATTGTTATTGTTTGGAATACACTCAATATATTGATATAGCGCACCACCCATTATTTTATCATATATATATATATATATATATATATATATATATATATATATATATATATATATATATACACATACTATATATGTGTGTGTGTGTGTATGTACAGTATATATGTGTAAAAAAATATATATATAAATATATATTCACTAAAACTTTGTAGAAAATGACTCCATGAACAGAAAATTACTCCATGAGTTACCCCTTTCATTTACATGTACTGTATATTTGCAAGTATATCATAAAATAAAATGAAACAATCCCTATTAATTATGAGCCTCCTCAGCAAACAATACAAACAGAAAACAATCAAGTAATGTCTTACTTTGCCTCTTTTCCAGAAGATGGGATTACTCATATTGGTAAGTATTTCAGGCACAAAGTCTGGTCCTATAATGGTAATTTGATAACTGGAATAATATGTACTGTTACCAAAAACCCAGCTTTCCAAAAAAAGATTGGTTGGAACTTCTCTTCTCTCATTAAAGTAGATCTTGTATCCGGATGGTTCCATGTAATGAACATTTCTCACATATTTGTGCAGCTTTTCATGGAAGACAGAAATACACACATTACCATCATACCAATTTAAAGGATACGTTCACCTTTTGTAAGATGTTAGATGTTACATCCATATTCAGGGTGTAACATGTTACAAATGCTCCAACCTCCGCTCCCCCGAATTCCCCATTTTGACAGCTAGTGGGGGATGTTTTCTCTCCCTGCTAGCTGTTACTATTTAAAAAAGTGGCTGCGTGGGACTCCACCCGGCCAGCCACGTTATTCATTCACAGTATTTTGTGAAAGGGAAGACTATAATTACGGATAGCCTTAGTAGCTGTCTATACTTTGGCTCCTAGGAAAAAATAAATGCATATTTTTTTACCTGCAAAAAAAAAAAAGAACTTTCCACTAACAAATTCAAACTTGTTAATTCTACTAGTAGGAAAAAAAATTTGACTGTGGGACAACAACTGCTGTAAGGGAGTATCTCCCCCCGATATGCTACTTTTCTTGGTTATGAAGTTGTCCGTGATCATTGTACATTTTACTATATTTCTCCATAATGTCTCCCTTTTTTGGTAAATGTTCTATGTGACCTCTTTAACCACCTCAATACTGAACATTTTCACCCCTTCCTGCCCAGGCCAATTTTCAGGATTCAGCACTTTCACACTTTGAATGACAATTACTGTGCCTTAATAAAAAATATACGTTTTTATTATCTACATCAGTATAAGGTACATCCAATACATGTAGTGTCAGAGTTATAATACACAGTCAACAACAAAATTAGGAAGTAAGCCATGAAACCCACGGTTTTCACATATAATCAAACTTTTTCAGGCCTGATTATAGAGGTAACGCTTTTTAATTTTCATATGCATATGTAATTTTAACAGAGGCCCCTACCTTGGATAGGTTAGGATCTGTATCTTTCTTTCAGTGCCTGGTAATGACTGATTTAGAGGCCAGAAGAATATGTGCAACAATTGAGCGATAACTTTTTTTTTTCATTCAATACATTTTTATTGAGTTTTATATAAGAGAATATAAACATAACAAATAAAACAGAAAATTCAAATTTTCAACATGTTCCAATGCATGTACATAAGCATATAAAAAAGAGCAACAAATGAATGGTGCAGTATCAGACAATCAAAATTATTAGGAATCTCAGGAAGTATTCAGAGCATTACAGGTTATAGAACGGTATGGCAAATGGTGGGAAGGTGGCACAACGTAGTATAATACTGATAAAATATATTACCATGTTTGGATGTAATACGGGAGTGGGAGTCCTATTCACCCCGGACCTAGAACCCTAGGGAACAATGTCACCAGGTCCGGTTTGAGGGAGCTCCCTCCCCGCCACTCGGGTCAGTAGAAAGGTACAATTATTTCAAGAGAGCCTTAGTGCCGGATTCAGATAAGGCCAGCATTCCCAGGACTTTTGGAATATCTTGTATGACAGGGAGTTGATTGCTAGAGATTTCTCTAGGAGATAGTTGTCATTCACTAGAGCAATTACCTCGGACAGATTAGGAGTAATAGTGGATCTCCAATTACGGAGAATCAGGGTCTTTGCCGCTAACAATTTGTGGGTTACCATTTGTCTATGGTTATTGGGGTAAAGATCAATGTTGATATTCATTATAGCCAGTTCTGGATTTGGGGGTGAGAGTACTCCTGTGCAGAAGGAGATACACCGGAAGATGCTATGCCAAAAACTCGTCAGTGATGCACATCCCCACAGAATATGGTGTAAGGTACCCGTTTTGCCACATTCCCTCCAGCACAGAGAGGATATTGATGGAGCCATCTTGGCCAACCTATAAGGAGTGTAATACCATCTATTGACAATTTTAACTGTAGTTTCCCAGTGGTTAGTGCATTTAGAAAATTTGTATATAGAGCGCAGTGCTGTATGCCACTGTTTAAAGGTGAAAGTTATTTTCAGGTCTTTCTCCCATTTGAGCATATTTACCGACTTCTGGGAGGATGTATCCCCAGATAGGATATTATAGAAGATAGATATGCCTTTATTAACTGGGGGGTTCGTTATCAGGAATTTCCATGTAGGTAAATTGACATAGGTGGAGGTTAGGTAGTGTTTTCCTAGAATAAAGAGTATTTTTGATATAGTCAGCGATGTGTCGGGCGGTAATTTAAATTCTGTCATTATGTCTTCTCTATTCTTGGGACCTAAAGGTGACCGGAGTTGCGAGATGTTAGTTAGTCCCAGGTCCTTCAATTTGGAGATGTTAAGGTTGGTGTAAATAGTCGTGAGGATGGATAATGGTAGTTTGTTAAAGTCGGAAGGTATCACTCTAGGTTCCATTTTGTTGACCATCCTCCAGGCTTGGAGGGAAGCTTTAACCGTACGTGGGAGTTTAGCTAAGTTCCATGGGATCAAAAGATCTCTTAGGAGCATCAGATTAAGGTTAGAGGTAGGTACTAGATGTTTCTCGATTTGTGACCAGAGGGGTGCATCGTCATGGAGGGACCAATATTTAAGCTGATCTAGTCTAGTGGCCCAGTAATAGGCGGAGATATCGGGTAGGCCCGCTCCTCCCAGGTATTTGTGGGTTGTGAGTATATTGTATGCAACTCTTGCTTTCTTACCCAGCCAAAGGAATTTCCTCAGTGTGGTTACTAGAGATTGTAGTTGTGCTTTGGTAAAAGGGACTGGGAGGGCTCTGAATAAATAGAGAATTTGCGGTAAGATATTCATCTTAATCGCCGAGATTCTAGACCCCCCCATTATAGATTCAGGGAAGCTATCCTTTCTAATTCAGTCATCAGTTTTTGTTTAAGGGGATCTAGATTTTTCTGTGGTTTTGGAGGTAATAAAAATCCCTAAGTATGCAATCTTATCCTCTGTCCAGGGGAAGGGGCAGGTGTTGATTAGATTCTGTTTCGTGTCTGGGGGTATTCCCAGGTCAAGGATCGTCGATTTTGTGGTATTCATTTTATAGAATTAAATTTTACTGAATTCATTCAAAATTTGATATGCAGTGGGTAATGAGATTTCAGGTTTTGTCAGCATTAATATAATGTCGTCAGCGAACAAATTGATCTTATGTTAATAACCGTCAGTGTTAAATCCATGAACATGTCTGTCAGAGCGTAGGGTTGCAGCAAGGGGTTCTATAATTAAATTGAAGACTGTTGGGGACAAGGGACACCCCTGTCTTGTGCCATTGGATATGGTGATCGGTTTGGACAACGCACCTGAAGCAAAGACCCTGGTGGAGGGATGTGAATAAAGGGCCATAATGGCAGAAAATATATTGCCTCGAAGGGCAAATTTGTGTAGGGTAGCCGTCATGTAATTCCAGTTGACCCTATCAAACGCCTTCTCTGCATCCAGGGAAAGGAGGAGAGAAGGCGCTTGACTTTTTTCGGCCATGTGTAATACATCACTATACGTCTAGTGGCGTCTGACGTTTGGCGACCCGGTATAAAACCCATTTGGTCGTTTCCTATCAGGGAAGGAACCATCTCCTGTAGGCGCCCTGCAAGCATTTTGGCAAAAAATTTTATGTCTGTATTCAACAGAGATATAGGGCGGTAGTTGCCCGGAAGAGATGGATCCTTCCCTGGTTTTGGTATGGTAACGATGTATGCTCCCAGCATCTCTGCAGGAAAACTAGTCTCGATTGTGGCCTTATTATAAACATCCAATAAATGCGGAATTAGAATATCACTGTATAGTTTATAATATTCGCTCGGGAATCCGTCAGGTCCCGGGGATTTACCATTGGGAAGTAAGTTTATGTTTTTTTTTAATTTCGTCTTGTGTAAATGGAGCATTAAGTGTAGACAATTGGTGCTCAGTAAGGGATGGTAGTTCGAATTTGTCCAAGAAGGCCGATATTTCAGATATGGTCGGGGTGTGGGTGGTGTTGTCTTGGTCAAGATTATACAGTGAATGATAGTAATTTGCAAATTCATTTGCTATATCTTGGGGATGGGAAAATGTAGTGTTTGCTGAGGGTTAGTCATGTGGGAGATTTTCGATTTGGTCTGTTGGCTTTGATTCTGTTGGCTAGTGTTTTTCCTGGCCTGTTAGCGTGGGCATAGTATGTTGTTTTAAATCTTGTCATGTTGTGTCAGAAGGAGTTGGCGTAGGTCATGTCTCAAGTTATGCAGGATATTACCTAGGGATGGGTCGGGTACCACCTTGTGTTTTTGTTCTAGGGTGTTGATTTGGGACAGTAAATTGGAGAGTTTTTGGTTTTATAATTTTTTCATTTTGGAGTTTTGTTGGATGCATATGCCCCTTATGAAAGCCTTATGGGCACCCCACAAGGACCATGGGCTGGAGACCGAGTTCTTATTAAGGCTAAAAAATTCCTGCAGGTGCTGGGATACATACTCACCAACCTGTTCAGTCTGAAGATTTCTAACATTACATCTCCATACTTGCCCCGCTGGTCTCGGAATTCCCTCATCAACAGTCCATTCTATTGCTGCATGGTCGGACCATGTAATGTTTTTAATCTCCGCAGAGGAAGTTCTTCCCAGGCGGTGCCAGTCCACTAGAAAGAGGTCGATCCTAGAATAGGATTTATGACATGCAGCGTAAAAGGTAAAGTCTCTTTCTGAAGCATGAAGACACCTCCATGCGTCGTAGAGATGCTCACCTTTAAGTAGGTTGAGCAGAGAAATCCTGCGGCCCGTAGAGGAGGCGGAAGTATCTATATCTGGATTTACCGTGAGGTTAAATTCTCCACATATGACTAGGTTTCCATATTTCTTCTTGGCAACAATTTTGAGAAGTCTACGTAGAAACCTGAGCTGATGCGTGTTTGGCGCATAGACTGAGACAAAGGTCATTGGCAGATTGTTGAAGTCTCCTGTAATGATCAAATACCGGCCTTCTGGGTCTGCACACTTTCAGGTGGAAGGTGATGGTATTTTTTATGGCAAAAAGGATTCCTTTCTTTTTAGCCGAGGACGTTGCTAGGAAGATGTTGGGGAAGTCTCTGTGGGAACATTTAGGATGGTTTGCAGTCTGGAAGTGTGTCTCCTGGACTGAGAGGATGTCGGCGTTGGAAGATTTCACCTCCTTCCACATTGCAAATCTTTTAACCGGGTGATTTAGCCCATTGGCGTTAATTGAAAGGCACTTAAAAGGCATCACGGTGGGTAGCTGGCTACATTCAGGGGCGATGTGACGTAAGTAAAGTTGCTAGCCCGCTTAGTGGCTAGGAGAATTCCTTGAGAGAGAGGAATAGCAAAATGGCTATCGTGTACAGGTTGTGCATTGGAAGAACAAAACAAAAACGAACAGGGATAAGGGGTATGAATCAATAAAAAAGGGGACCAAAATATAGGTCCGTGATTAACTACAACAGTTAATAACCGTTCTGGGTGAGGAGCCATATGGATTTAGGAAGATCCATTGGCCGGGGGACCGTGAAGATGAGGATGTGTAGTAGGAAAACCATCCGCGTGTTTTTTTTTACTTTGTTTTCCTGACCTTTTTCTGGATACTACGTGCCATTCTTCGGATAAATGAGAGGGGCCAGGGCCCCTGTGGTGGGGGTCCTCCGCAGGGAGGAGTATTCCCCATTTTTGGAGCGGGGCAATGCCTTCCTCAAGCACTGTGACTGTGGTAGAATTCCCATTGTAGGTGATGATCAGGGAAGCGGGGTACTTCCACTTGTGTGTAATTTTGTGGTTTCTGAGCGCTTTGGTTATAGTTGCCAGGCTTCTGTAGGGTGTGTCGTGATAAGTCTGGCAAGATTTGCAGGCCTGTGAACTCTCCCGACAAGTCGTTGATTTGGCGGGAAGCCGACATAATTTTTTCTTTCGATTGGAAAAAGTGTATACGCAGTAGGAGGTCTCTAGGGATTTCTGCTGCCAGGAATGCAGGTTTTGGTAAGCGGTGTATTCTGTCAATGGCAAGTTCTGCAACAGACAGTGAGGGGACTAAGGTGGTAAACAGACGAGTCGCATACTGCATCAGGTCAGGGGCTTGGATCGTTTCCAGGATACCCCGCACCTTTATGTTGTTGCGCCTGGACCTGTCTTCCAAGTCTGCTACTTTGTCCTTCAGCCAAGCAATATCTTCAGAGTGGTGGTTGTGAGCGTCCACCATAGCATTGAAGGACAAAGCATGGTTCCCCAGTGATTCTTCCACTGTATGAATTCTATTCCCCATGTTAGACATTTCCTGTCTGATCTGATGCATACAGGACATCATGTCCGCATGCATTGACGCTTTGAGTGAATACAGCATATTCTTCAAAGTGGTCTCTGAAGCAGGCTGACCCCCAGTGGGGAAGGATTCAAAGGGATCCTGAGTGTGTGGTATTTGGCTACTGTTGAAGCCTGTTTGCTGCAGGGTGTTACTGTCCATGCTGTGCCACGGTTTAGCTGGGGAGTTAATCCTTTGTTTAGTTTTGGCAGGACTTTTGGAGGATGGGGAGACAGGAGAGGATGAGCCGGAGGAGTCCTCACTGTCTGGATTGCCCACTTTGTAAAGCGGATGGATGGATGGAGCAGTATTGCAGAGCTGTGATGAGCTGCTTGCACTGTGCTGTGTGGAGCCGCCACCCTTTTGGAGAGGTCCCGTATTCAGATGTGGCAAAGGGTTACTCATTTTACTGAGTTTAGGTGAGTCTCTATTTCTTCTGGCCATGTATAGGGATGTCACAGGCTGATTATGGGTCAGTTATTTGAGGCTGGTCTACGGATGGCTTATGCTGCGGGTATCACGGTCCCATCTGGCATGAAAACTAGAGGTCTATGTGGCCATCTGCAGCACCTGTCATCACATCCCCCAGGCTGTAAATTCTGCAATAGTGGATGTATTGAAGGTTGTAGCTTGTGGCCAGCCTGTGGGGACACTGTTGTGGGGGATGAGCGGTGTAGGATGAGCAGTGTACAGTTAGAATGTTGCCTTACCGAGTTGCCGATCGCGGCCGGGGGCCGCTTTTAGGCGAGTCCCCGTCTTCTGGCTGTGACTAGGCCGCAATCGTAACTCCGCTCCAGGTGGTCCGATTTTGACAATTTATGGCTTGATGGATTCCTTATGATGCAGGGAAGCTTGCTGCATGAGCGATGATCCTCTAGATGTAGCGTGAACCGAGGATTCAATTGAGCGATAACTTGATGGGAAGTTTTAAATTCTTAGATTTAGAATGGCAAGAGTTGGGGACGGTGATGTCAAAATCCAAGTGATCCGGTGACCTACCTGTCTCTCTGTGATACTCAACCCCCATGACAAACCACCACCCCCCCCCCCCAGTTTTGGTTCTGCATGCCTGTCTGGGGCCCATGTACACGGAGGAAAACTGTTGACCGAGGGGGGAGGGATGTAAGTAGGGGGCCTTTAAAATACCTGATTGCCCAGAAGATTCAGATAATCAGGGTACAAGTATAGTTGGGCTCACCGTAGAGTTTTAAACCTCCTGCTCAAACCTGAAAGGCCCAACAAGAGACATAATACATATTTCATGAGGTTTGCAAGCTCCATTGAACCCACTTAATTTAGTAACCCCCCCCCCTTCCATGTGCCATTTATCTGAGCCCACGTCAACCATTTATAGAAACAACACATCTATGGAAGGGCTAATAAGTTATTATTAATACTCCTCGTTTTTCGATATGGGACAACTCCTTTATATGTAAACAGATCACAGAAATACGGGTTCTTATCCTTGTTCTTGTTATTGTTCATTCTAAGTTGTTTGGTTAAATGGCTTTATATAACAAAGGAGGGATATCTAGACAGATACATTACAAAATGTATGCTTGGAAACCTAAAGGTAACACTTGGTAGTGTTTGTTTATTAGAGATGAGTCGACCAGGCTATCTCTTGAATTTGATACCGCTCTCATCCCCGAGGTTCTCACACCCAGGTCTGGATGAGCATTAAGATATTGGGAACCATCCTCCTTGCCCACGTATCCCCCCCATATGTGCTGAAGTGCTATATGTACTGTCCTTTTTTCTTTTTATACGCTCTTATCTCTACATCCGGGACATCCTAGATAAAATCTGGCTAGAGCAGTCTTTAGGTAACATTGCAACCTCAGCTATATGTCTACAATCTTAAAGGGTACACAAACAAAGTCTAACAGATGAATTATTTTCTAGTACTATAATTGTTGATTTAGGGTTTGACACAGACAAAGCGTTACCCTAATGATTTTCACCCACATGCTAGTGCGATATGAGCCCTTAGAACATTCTCTTGGCTTACCTGACTTCATGTGCTCGGGAGAAGACATGATACCTCTCCCCGACACTTTCCACTTCCCCAACCAACAGGGACACTCTGTTCCTGTTGACCTTCACCAGATCTGTACTAAATTGGTATGGTACAACATTTGTGCTACCCGAACCTCCGGTTAGTCTAACACAACACCCCCCCCCCCTCCCATAGCTCCCCGTACCTTATTCCCTCTGAGTATATTTTTCCTCCCCTCCCCCAATTTACTTGATCATCCTCTCTCACCCCCCTCTTCCACATCCACGGCCTCTTTGTTTTTTTTTTTCATCTTCTCTTCTTCTCTCCATCGTCTCTTACATCCCCCCCACCCCCCCACCCCCATTCTCTGCAACCTATAGGAAACTTAGCACAAGGCTAAAAAGTACCCTAAAAATAAATTACCTAAACTGATCAATGAGCTTCACACACTCCTCCAACACTCAACTGAAATTTAAAGTAGTCTCCCTCAATGTAAAAGGGCTTAATATCCATGAAAAACGTAGCCAGACATTATCCTTAACGCAAAAATTACGAGCTGACATAGTGTTCCTCCAAGAAACACATTTTCGATCAAACCCCATTCCTAAACTGACAAATCGCCTATACCATGCAACCTATCATGAGACCAACTCTATGGCCAAAACAAAGGGAGTCACTATCCTTATCTCAAAAAATGTAAAGTGTCAGTAAACGGACTCCATTATCGATAGCGAAGGGCGATTCTTGTTTCTAAAATGGCTTATCCATGGAAGAGTAGTGACCCTAGCCAACATATATAGCCCCAACACAGCGCAAGTGGGCTTCTTAAGGGCACTCTCGCAGTCTTCCAGTCGGGAATGACCATTCTGGGAAGCGACTTTAACCTGGAACTCAATCCCCTTTTAGACACATCCAATGGCACATCATACTTGCCATACAAAGCACTGCGCCAGATTAAATTGCAACTTCAAAATCTTCTGCTTCATGATACTTGGCGTGCTATACGCCCCAACGACAAAGACCATACCTTCTTCTCAGCCCCACACAAAAAATATTCCAGAATAGATTAACTATTTATTTATTTTAATAAACGTTTTATTAGGAAGAATAAAAAATGAACATTAACAAGTGATGACATTACAGCACCTTCAGTAGTAGCAAATACAAACAATAGTACATAGCACATATTCATAAGCACCGTATACTATATCTAGGAGTATCTATGAGAAGAACTGAGATGTAAACAAGTTAACGTTTGGCCCTGCCAAGTAGAATACATGGCAAGGGATTCAGTCTAACAATGTAGATTTGGAGGGCCGATGTAACTCGGGTATAGACCCCAGCCACATGGGCCCAAACCAGTGTGTACTGGGGTGAAGTTCAATCACATGGGGTCTTAGGAATCAACAGGGTAGAGCAGCAATGAGGAAGGGAGATGATTCCTACCCCTCTTAACTGGAGACACATGTGTTGGGACGGTCAGGAGGCAAGAATGTGGCAGTCTTAGAGGGAGCTCCCCAGGAACGGACACCCCCAAGGGGAACAAGCTGTGTCCAGAACCGGAGGAGCACCGTCCGCACAAGCGTATAGACCGGCCCACGCTAAGGATGAGGACGGTAGGCAGCAGGAGGAAGGGGGGAGGGGCGGTTACGGAAGGGGAGATAGGGGTGGCTTGCGTCAGGAGTGTCGTGAGACAGCATATGAAGGGAGCAATGGCAGAGGAAGAGGGGGTAAGAGGGTAGAGAAAGCAAGTGGAGAGTGGAGAGGGTAAGGGAATCAGGGTAGGAGGAAAAGAGGAGTGCGGACGCACTCCCCCGGAGGACGACCGAGAGGCAGGTGGGGTGTGATAAGTGCCGAGCAGGCTATGCATTCATCAGGCGACGGTATTCATCCGATGCAGCAAAATCAATCCACGGGGCCCAAATGTCGTAAAATTTGGAGGGGGTGTCAAGGGCTTGAAAAGTGAGATCTTCCATACGGGAGATCCTTCCCACCCTTCGCAGCCAGTCAGCCACGGTAGGTGGAGAGGGAGACAGCCAAAGGCAAGGGATGCACATGTTTGCGGCGGAGATCAAATGAAAGACCAAGGACTTACTATACGTCCGTTGGGGAAGGGAGGAATGATGCAAGAGAAATTGCGCCGGGCTGAGATCCGGCGTAAAGGTAGTGATACGGGATATGAGGGCGTGTATCGTCTTCCAGAAAGGCTTGATCCGAGGGCATTCCCACCAGATATGCAGGAGGGAACCAGTATGAAGTTGACAACGCCAACAGAGGGAGGGGAGGTTGGCCGAGATTTTATGAAAAAGTTCGGGCGTCCTATACCAGTGTGCGAAGATTTTAAAACCAGTCTCTTGCGTGAGGACGTTCCTGGATCCCTTGTGGATGTGAAAGAAAATACATTCCCAATCATCATCCGACAAGGTTGAGGTCGAGATCTCCTCCCATTGAGCCCGCAACCGGGCAAGGCGAGGGGGTAAGTGCATGGAGAGGAGGGGGTACAGTAAGGAGATAAGGTGCCGTTGTGGGTCCGGCGATCCGCACAGGGACTCGAAGGGGGTGGGTGCTCTAGACCAGCAGGAAATATCCGGGGAACGGGGCAGGAAATCCCTGAGCTGCAAGTAATTGAAGAAACGCAATCTGAAGGCCGGATATTTCTGCGCCCATTCTGGGTGAGAGAGCAACTTGCCCTCTTGGAAGCACCGTGCGGCTCTGCACGGGGCGTCGGAAACCGAGCCTGCGAGGGAAGGAAGGAAAGGCCCGGAGGGAAGTCCGGGTTGTGAATAAGGGGTACCATAGGGCCAGGTGAGGAGGCCAATTGCAAGGTCTTACACATCTTGCAGAAGATCGTGATCGTGGGGTTAATGGTCGGGTGTTTATAGCACGATGACGGGAAGGAGGCGAGTGAGATCCAAGGCAGGTGTTGAATGGGGATGGGGGAGAAGGACTCCTCCAACGTGACCCATGCTTTAGCGTGACGATGTTTATGCCAGTCCACCACTCTCGCCAGAAGGCAGGACCAGTAGTACTTCTGTAGATGCGGCAGGCCCAAGCCACCCACTGCCTTCGGAGCAGTCAGAACGTCCCAGGAGAGTCTGGGGCGCCTCGAGCGCCAAATGAAGGACGTGCAGGCAGATCGATACGAGCGAAAAAATGCTGGAGGAAGTTTTAAGGGGACGGCTTGCATAGTATAGAGGAGTCTGGGAAGGACATTCATTTTGATCACCGCGATCCTGCCAAACCAGGAAAAGGAACCAGATTCCCATTTGGAGAGGTCAACTTTTATTGATTGTAAAAGAGGTAGGTAGTTGCGCGAGTACAGGTCGGCAAGAGTTGCCGGGATTTGGATGCCCAGGTACATGATAGCAGAAGGTTCCCAGCGAAAAGGGAAGTTATCCTTACAGGATTGCACCATGCAGGGAGGGAGAGATATATTTAGAGCCTCTGATTTCGTGTAATTTATTTTAAGATTGGATAAAAGGCGAAAAGCGTCAAGATCCCGTAGAAGGTTGGGCAGGGAAACAGCGGGGTTGGTCAAAAACAACAAAATGTCGTCGGCGAAAGCCGCCAACTTATAGGTTGTACGGGCTATTGTTATTCCGTTAATATCGGGATTGGAGTTAATGCGGCGGAGAAGGGGTGCGAGGGTGATAATATAAATCAGAGGGGAAAGGGGACACCCCTGACGGGTCCCATTCGACACGGAGAAGGCGTCCGACAGGCCTCCGTTGACCCGCACCCTAGCCGAGGGTGACGAGTAGAGGGCTTGTATAAAATTCAACATGCGGCCGGCGATGCCCAGAGACTCCAATGCTGCAGTCATGTAGTCCCAGGCAACCCTGTCGAACGCCTTCTCCGCGTCGAGCGAGAGAAAGAACCCAGGCGTATTGGAGGAGGTCAGCCAGTGGTGGATGCTGAGGGCCTTGAGAGTATTATCCCGGGCTTCTCGGCCCGGGACAAAACCTACCTGGTCGAGTGCGATGACCTCGGGAATGTGGGGTAGAAGGCGGTTCACCAGTATCTTGGCGTACAACTTGATGTCCACGTTGAGGAGGGAAATAGGCCTATAATTGGAAACCAAGGAAGGGTCCTTACCGGGCTTAGGAATGACGGCGATATGGGCTTCCAAAAAATCTGGGTGCAAGGTCGGGGAGTCAGAAAAGAAGTTAAAGGCGGCCAGCATCGGGGACAATAGAATATACCCGAAGGTCCTGTAAAATCCCACCGTCAGACCATCCGGGCCTGGGCACTTTCCTGGCTTAAGTTGTTTGAGCGCAAACTGCAGCTCAGAGGAGGCGATGGGAGCATCAAGTCCCGCCAGGGCTTCTGGCGAAAGGGGGGGCGGGGAATATTTCTGTAGGAATGTCTTAATGTTCTTGGCTCTGTCTGGGGGGGAGGCTTCAGGGTCAGGGGCGCCCAGATTGTACAGTGTACGGTAGTAGGTAAGGAATTGCTGGGCAATGTCAGTGGCGGAAGTGACTTTCCTGCCACGCGGGTCCGTAATCGAGTGGATCGTCCTCGCAGCCCGTCGTGCCTGAAGAGCTCTGGCCAGGAGTTTGCCCGATTTGTTGCCGCAGTCATAGAAAAGTCGTTGCTGTAGCGCAAACTTCCGTTGTGTTATAAAGCCCAGTTCAGTGAGGAGGTCCTGATGGGTCTGGGTCAGTTCAGCCAGCGTGTGTGAGGCCAAAGTGAGTTTGTGCGCGCGTTCCAGGGAGTGGATGCGCTTGGTGAGGGTGGCGATGTGAGCACGGCGTTCCTTATTGCGTTTTGCGGCTAAGGCAATAAATACGCCCCTAATGGTGCACTTATGGGCCGCCCACAACGTGGCAGGGGTCACGTCAGGTGTGGCGTTACAGGTGAAGTACTCTCGTAGAGCAGAAGTCAGATCCGCGACATAAACCGGGTCGGACAGCAGGGAGTTGTCCAGACGCCAGGAACGGGATCGACCTGGGTCGGGCCTCAGGGACAAGGAGACGGCAATAGGGTGGTGGTCGGACAGAAACATGGGATCAATGGACGCAGAGAGTAAGGAAGAGAGGGCAGCCTGTGAAATAAAGAGGTAGTCAATCCTCGAATATTTATTATGTGGGTGTGAGAAGTATGTGAAGTCCTTGGTGTCCGGGTGCAGTGTTCTCCAGGCGTCATGTAGTAAGAGGTCCCTGAGCAGGGTCTTAATCGCTCGCAAGGCAGAGTATGGTAGAGAGGAGGAGCCCGAGGAAACATCCAAGAGGGGGGAGAGGGCTACGTTGAAATCTCCCCCCACCACCAGAGTACCCTTCTGAAATCGGTCAAACGAAGGAGCGTTGCTCGGAAAAAGGGTACAAGGCGTTTGTTTGGGGCATAGATGTTCGCGAATGTGAAAGTTTGACCGCAGATGGCGCCCTTAATAAAAAGGAAGCGCCCTTCCTGGTCTGAGACTAAGTCGTGCAGAGTCCACGGGCAGTTTTTAGATATGAGGATAGAGACCCCTTCGACTTGGAAATACCTGTTGTTGAATGGTAAACCGTCGGGTAGAAACGGTCGTGCAGGTTTGGCACCTTATCCGAGCGGAAATGGATTTCCTGTAGAAACACCACATCCGCTTTAGCCTGTCGGGCAGATAGCAAGAGCTTGGATCTACGCTCAGGAACGTTCAGGCCCCTGACATTAAGGGAAAGAATTTTCAGGTGTGAGTCGGGAGCGTCCATTCCGGGGGGAGCGCGCCACTCGCCGCCTAAGGCGGGTAGGCATACTGGTGGACGGGAAGGGGGGGGGGAGAGGGGGAGGGGGAAGGGCAAAAAAGGTGGAGAGAAGAGGAGGAGGAAAAAGAAAAGAGTAAAGAGGGAGGGGCAAGGAGAGGGGCAAAGCGGGGGAGGTAAGAGTGGGTGGTGGCAGGGGAGGGAGCCGAAAAAGTTTGCGAACGATCCGGTGGCAGGAGGACCCGCCTACCTGCCAAGCACGGATGTAATGGTATGGAGGGTAGTGTATTAGTGTTAATGAAGAGTGCGAGTGTAGACAAATGTAGGCAGCTGGGAAACACTATGGGGGTTGGATAAAACCCAACCCGGAGGGCACACGTGGGACCCTGTTTCCACACTTGGGTGAAAAATAAAAAGAAGGGTAGAAACAGGAACCAACCAACCGTGCGCCCCACCGACGGACAGAAAAAAAAGCGACATCCTGGGGAGAGCCAATGGGGATAGCTAAAAACCAGGAATGAGGAGCATGTGCCCATATGGATAGGGGGAGGTGGTTTGGGAAACTCGTGCGGTTACATTATACAATGCCTGGGGTAAACCGTAAAACCGCTGCGGTGGGGAACATAAAGCTTGAGAAGTAACGGAGCACTCACGTATAACCGAAGGGGTTGGCGTCTCCAGGCGCAGGGCCGGGAGAGGGCTCACAAAGGCACACCCAACACATGGAGATTACAATTAGGGCAGGGCATGACCACCATTGCCGGCAAACATCCGTCACCGGGAAGGGCGGCCGCCCTGCAACTTGCAACTATAACATTCTAATAAAAAAACAAAGGAAAATAGGCCCATATCATGGTATCCAACCTCTAAGCACACAGCATACATGTAGGGCCGCGCCAGCCCCCCGGGGGCGGGCCGGGCCCGCCCAGTATGGACGAAGTCCGTCCCGCAAAACCCCGGGGAGCCCACGCGACCACCAAAGTTAGCAGCAGGAAAAATAACAACCTCGGGTGCAATAAACAATATGCTTAACAGTACTAATATTGTCATTACTGTTGTCTTTACCTAAAGCCCTCCTGTATATGATAGATTCAGCAACCCAACTTAAACTAAGATGCTCTCTCCCCCACCCCCCCCCCACCCAGCCCCGGAATGCCCAACTCAGGAGTATTACCGCAACAGTCAAGTAGCACGTGGGGCCCGGAACCACTAGGCAGTAGTGACAGGATGACAGAATGGTGGGGTCATGACCAATCGAGGCAAAGTAGTTGCAGGCCAACACAGCGTAATAAAGGGCGAAGCGCAATGTGGGTGTAATAGTTGCGGGTGACCTAGGACAAAGTCCATACATCGAAACTTTTGAACTCCGGGGAGCTAGGAGGAGGGGGGGCAACATGTCTGTAGCAGGCATGGGTGGGCAGACAACCGTGTTCAGCAACCACAAGGGAAGGGCAGGTGGGACAAAAGGGGGTCAGGTTGTACGGATGAACTGAGGCAATGAAGAGCCGAGGGGCTTCTACTTGGCAATGCATGCGATCATTTGGGATAGAGGAAGGACCAGTCAGAGTCAGCCCAACATGGGGTAACAGAGCAAACAAACATAGGTTCCATGGTTAAAGGGGGTGTGTAGCCAGCCCTATGATCTGCGGGGGTTCAGGAAAAAGTGCAAGGGGACAAACGTAGCAAAGACCGGTGATACTTGCCAGACGATCCAGAGTGTCCCCGACATCAGTTCCCCCGACGGGGTTTCCTATGCTGAGGCGGCTTTGTGGGGCTCCCCACCAGCGAGGGGATCTGCAAGGCCGCGAGGGGTCCGGGCGGTGAGAGTGAACGTGGACGTCTGAATCGGGAGTCGTGGGCTTCCATAGGTTCTTCACTCGGCGCAGAAGCTACTGGCGGTCCCCCTCGGAAGGCGGCATACCAATTGGGGACATCGATCAGTGGGAGTCCCATGGTGGCACAGAAGTGCGGGAGATCCTCCGGGACCCTCAGGAGAGTCGTACGGCCCTGCACAGTGGCTGACAGGCAGAAGGGGAATTTCCACTTGTATGGTATCCCCTTCAATCTTAGGGCCTCCAATAGAGGGCGCAGATCCCTTCGATGCTGCAAAGTTATGCTGGAAAGATCTTGGTAGATGTGGATAGCAGCACCATCATGTTCCAAATTGGCCCTGTTCCTGGCCTTGCGGAGTATCTCTTCCTTCAGTCTGTAATCCACCAGCCAGCAGACCACTTCCCTGGGAGGATCACCATCCCTACCCCTCGGACGTAGCGCACGATGTATGCGCTCCATATCAATGGGGGACTGCAAGGGGCGGTCAAGGAGGGTGTTGAAAATACCAGTGACTGCTGGGGCGACCATGTCGGGTTCAATAGATTCGGGGAGTCCACGCACCCGCAAGTTGTGACGTCTACCCCTATTGTCCAAGTCTTCCACGTGCCGTTGGAGATCCCGTAGCTGCAGAGAGTGAGAGTCCACAGCGCGTGTGACAGACCTAAGTACCTTGTCATGCTGTGTTGTGACCGTCTCTATCCCCTGCACCCGGCCGGTCAGATTCCTCATCTCCTCTCTCATGTGTTGGATTGCTGAGCCCAGCGTGTCCTTGATGTCGGCCGCCACTGCTCGAAGGTCAGCCATCGTCAGTGTGGGCAGAGGAGGGGTGAGCAGAGCGGGTGTTTCGGTTCCCGAGGCGGTCACCGCGGCATAGGAGCGGGCTGTCTGTGGGGTTTGTGATGCGGGAGGCGCCACGCTGCTCGTGGGCGCCATATTGGCTCCCTGGGTCCTGAATAGCTCGGGGATGCTCTGGCTCAGCCAAGCGCCGGTATCCCTCGGCGAGCGCGAGCGGGTGGCGGAGGAAGCCCGGGAGGTAGATCCCATGGTTGTCGGGCACAAGATCGCTGTCGGCTCTCCAGTATATGCTAGCTGGTGTCCGTGGCGGCGGGAGCTCAGGGATCAGGCGGCCATCTCCGTGCGAGGTCAGACCACGCCCCAGATTAACTATTTATATCCCAAAATGACCTACCCTATCTCTGGAACGCGACTATTGAACCTAAGTTCATCTCAGACCACCACCCTATCACAGGTACCCGGTCTCTCCTAGAAAAAGTGCCTATCACAAAAACATGGCATCTAGATTCTTCCCTATTATCATCAGATAGTGACTGCAATCTTATTCGCTCCGACATAAGAGACTTTTTTATAAATAACGACACCTAGGACGTGACTCAGTGGGAAGCGCATAAATGCGTCATTAGAGGTAAATGTTTAGCGTTAAAAACTGCACATAAAAAGACACACCAAGCCTTCATCCTGGAATTGCTTTCCAAAAACTGTACCCTAAAATCTACCCATAAACAATCTCTGGCCCGACAAACATACCAGGAGCTGATACATACTAGACAACTCCTATTAGATGAACTAAATTGCAACAAAGTGCGACAAAAATTTACTCTCTCAGAAAATATTCTATGAACAGAGCAATACGAGTGGAAAGATCCTAGCTAAGGCTGTCTAATCAAAAAGAGCCAGCACAACCATTCACCTTATCAAAGACTCCCAAGGCCGCGATAAACTAACCACCACTGATATTGCCTCGCAATTTAAACATTTTTACTCTGGGCTTTGTAACTTACCCCAACCCTCTTGCACACCTGGAACAACTCGTGATAGACATACGCTTATTGGAGATTTCCTTAAAAAGTATAGCCCTAAGCCTATCCCTGGGGCAGATGCGCAACAATGATAGAATCCGATAACAGAAGAAGAGCTAAAACAAGCGGTGAAACAACTTAAACTTGGCAAAAGCCCTGGACCGTATGGGTTTACGGCAGCGTATTATTGGACATTCTTAAATTTATTATCCTCCCCGTTCATGGAAGCATTTAACTCCCTGTCCTCTCCTTCCTGCTCGTCCCATAGGCTACTTGAAGCCCACATAACGGTCATACCTAAAGATGGCAATGATAGCACAAGGGTCAAACCAACTATAAACTGATTTCCCTATTAAACCTAAATATTAAGCTGTTCACGAAAATAATGGCCAGTTGTCTTTTACCTTTTCTACCTTCCCTGATTGCCAAAGACCAAGTAGGATTCGTCACTGGCAGAGAGGCAAGGGATAACACCACCAAAGCCATTAACCTACATCATTGGTTGACCTCTAAAAAACAAAGTGGATTCTTTCTATCCCTGGACGCAGAGAAGGCGTTTGACAGGTTGTCATGGGACTATCTCGGGGCAGTCCTCCATCACACAGGACTCCGGCACCATATGATGAACTTTACACTACACCCACAGCTAGAATCCGGGTTAATGGTCACCTGTCTGGCGCCTTCTCTATCGGGAATGGGACAAGGCAGGGCTGCCTGCTCTCACTGATTCTGTTTATACTTACACTAGAACCGCTGTTACATCAGATTCGGACCAACCCTGACATAAAAGGTATACAGGTTGCAGATAAGACATATAAGACTGCAACGTTCACTGATGATGTGTTGCTATTCCTTAGGGAACCCCTTATCACTATACCAAACCATTTAAAGGACTTCAAGCTATTCCAGTATCTGTCCAATCTAAAGATTAACTTTTCCAAATCACATCTCCTGAACATAACCCTCACAAGTGAGGAAGCTACCCACTGCCAGACCAATTTCCCATTTCTATTGCAACCCAATGGGGTTAAATATCTAGGCATTCAACTTAAAACCCATCGCTCAGACCTCTATTCTAAAAACTTTCTACCGGTGCTACAAAATATTCAGAAGACCTAAAGAAGTGGGAGCTACCCTATATTTCTTGGTTTGGCAGAGCAGCACTGTTAAAAATGAACATTCTCTCTACACTTCTATACCTATTGCAAGCAATCCCGATTAGGCTCCCTGCAAAGTTTTTCAAGAATTACAAACAAGGGGAGGCGTGGCGACCGCGCCACAGTCTGAGCGAGCTCCGCTCTGAGCCCAGGGATAACTGCATTTAACCACGGACCCGCTGCACCTACGAGGCTCCAAAATGGGGGCGGGAGACCGCCTTCTCCACACCATGCTGCTCCTCCGCTGTCAGCAACCCGCTACGACAGACTCAGGACGACATGGAGGCCTCCGCTAGCGAGGTACACAGCTCACCATCCACCTGCATTGATTCTGGGGCCAGAACCCCCTCCACACGGAGCCCGCTAAAATACAAACCACGCAGGGAGCTTGGCAGCTGCGGAGACGCGATGGAGGCCGGGTCCCAATCTCAGGTACCTTTCCCTGCTTATAATCCACAGAACGACCCCATTGCACAGATTCCAACAACAGGCCAGCTAATTTCGGACATTACCATGAAAGACATGATGATGTCACTTAAGGCCTCACTACATGCAGACCTCTTCACAGCTGTCCGTCAATGTAAGGCCGACATACATGACTTGGGTCAACGGGTGCATGTCACTGAAACCAAACTGTCAGAGGTTGCGGTCTCATATAATGTGCTTGTGGACTCGCATAACTCCCACAAAGATGACATCCTCATGATCAAGAACAAATTGGCTGACCTGGTCACGCCGCAATAACATCAAGATCAGAGGCGTACCTGAGACTGTCACTCCACAACAACTAACCCATTATATTCATTCACTCTTTAAAGACCTAGTCCCCTCCTTCACAGCGGCAGATTTGACAATAGACAGAGTTCACAGGATCCCTAAGCCGTCTTTTCTGCCTAAAGAAGTTCCCAGAGACGTGATCCTGAGAGTACATTTCTTTCAAGCTAAGGAACGTGTTTTGGAGGCATTCAGGCACAAAGATAAGGTTCCACCTCATGCTCAGTCACTGCAGCTGCTACCGGACTACTCGAAGCACACCTTGCAACAGCAGAGGGATATGTCCACCATAACTAAGGCCCTCAGATACCACAGTATACTCTATAAGTGGAAGTATCCGGCGAAATTGAGTGTGACTTTTAATGAAGCTACCCACCTAATCACCACTTTGGATCACGGTTTGAAGCTCTTGAGGGATTGGGGTATAGTTCCCCATGACTCACCTAATCCACCTTCTTCTACCACCTACGCCACAGCACCGGATCTCCGGCATCTCGAGCCCGACTGGCAGGTAGCTCGACCTAGGAGAACCAACAATAGACGCAAGAATCGCCACTGACGGGTCCTGGTTCCAAGTAACCCGTGACATCTTTCCCTGGGTTCACCTTCAGGTACATACCAACGTACCTACCCCCAGCCTGATTAAGCAGCATGCGCTGCACAGACTTTCACAGGTCCACCCTTTTTATCTTACCCCTTACTCCCCTTTGTTTTGTTTTTATGTTCTCATTGTGCCTCCTTTTTTGTGGCACGTCCTCAGGAACACTTTCGCACATTTCTTACGAACAGTCATCGCAGTTCTACGGATGTACTGAACTTTCTATACCAACGATTGCTTCGACCAGTTTTGCTGATTCCCATTGGTTTTCCCAGTCGCTATCTATTCATCATCCTCCGGATATGCATGTTTCTGTTCTTCGTTCCCTACGGCTAACTTTCATTTACTCTCTTGATTGCATATGTCTGTGTCATTGATGTCGCTTAATGTGCGGGGTCTCAATCACCCCGCGAAGAGACGCTCGCTCTGGAAGGAGGCTCTCCAACGTTCGGCGGACATTGTGGCTGCACAGGAGACCCACTTCCACAAGGACAAAACTCCTCCTTGCACCCACAGGGACTTTCCCCACATCTTTTTGGCATCCAAGGCTGAGAAAAAAGGGGGAGTCCTTCTGGCTTTTAGTAGCAAACTGTCCTTTGAATTGGTAAATTTGAAATTAGATCCCAACGGTCGGTGTATTGTGATGGTGTGTAAATTGAATAATGCTTTGTTTACTATAGTTAACGCATATGCTCCTAACTCGCTTCAGTCCAGATTCCTTACGCGCTTATTAAAATTGGTCTCGAGGATGCGACAGGGGGCTGTCATAGTCTGTGGCAATTTGAACACTACTCTAAACTCCACATTTGACTCATCTACCCCTGGCAGGTGGGCGCCTAACCCTCTTTGTGGGCTCCTTCAGGCAGAGGGGTTGTATGATGCCTGGAGATGCCTACATGCCGATGAACGTACCTACACATTTTACTCAGCCAGACATAATTCCTATTCGAGGCTGGACTACATCTTGGTGGACAGGCTTTCATGAGGGGACTGCTGCTGCAAGCTATGGCCCGTAAGAGGAAGGCACGTTCAGCTACACTGAACTCTCTCCTCAAAGACATTCGAAGGATGGTCTCAATCAGGTGAACCCATTACACTTGCTGGCGTCTCAACTCTCCGAGCTGCGCCGTCAGCTCCGGGAGTTCTTTTGCCAGGAACATGACTCATATATGCGTCGCTTACGACTTAACTACTACGCTAACCATAACAAGGCCGGTAAGTTCTTGGCACGGAGACTTAAAATCCGGAGGACCAAGTCTCGATTCCCCACCTCCTCCACCATGTATCCAAAGTCAAAATAGAATATGCCCAATCCATAGCAGATACATTTGCGGAATACTATGGCGCTTTATATAATCTTCATGATGACACCTCTACCCCCCAGCCCTCGGCTGCATTGATTGGGGAATTCCTTCATTCCCTTAAGTTGCCACAGTTATCAGACACTCAAATAGGGTCTCTCAATGCAGATTTCACCAAGGATGAAATTCAATCCGTTATTCGTTCTCTTCTGGCTGACAAGTACCCAGGCCCAGACGGGTTGACGAACGAATACTATAAAATGTTTTTGCCAATTATCTTGCCCCACTTGAAACTCCTCTTCACGACAGCCGCCACCACGGCTGTCATATTGTCACTCTTCCCAAGCCGGGCAAACCCCCTGATTCTCCCCCTAATTTTCACCCGATTTCCCTCCTAAATACTGATATTAAAATATACGCCAAGCTTCTAGCTAAACGACTGTTCGAAGTAATCCCCAGCCTCATTAAACCCGATCAGACCGGGTTCACCAAAGGTCGACAGGCCCCGGATGCTACTAGGCGCCTGCTGAACATCCTCCACCATGTCCGACTTTCCAAATCTCAGACCCTCTTGCTATCTATCGACGCTGAAAAGGCGTTCGATAGGATCCATTGGGGTTGCATGAAAGCTACCTTAGCGAAATTTGGTTTTAGGGGCCCAATAGTCTCTGCGATCCTAGCTCTCTATTCCTCTCCCTCGGCAAGGGTTTTCACATCAGGATTCCTATCTAAAGAGTTCTCCATTAGGAATGGAACGAGACAGGGGAGCCCCCTGTCCCCGGCCATCTTTAACCTGATGATGGAACCCCTTGCTGAGACCATACGTACAAACCCTCTCATCTCTGGTGTCACGGTCAATCGAATCCCTCATGTAATAAATGTATTTGCGGATGACGTAATCTAAATAGTAAATACACCTCTGATTTTTCTCCCAGTCATCCACGACACCCTCACCCGTTTTAGCTCCCTGTCCTATTATAAAGTAAATTTTCATAAGTCCCTAATCTTAGATCTTGGAATTAACGCCCATACTAAACGTCACTTGCAGCAACAGTTTCCATACACGTGGGCAGCACAGTCCATCCCTTACCTGGGCATCCAAATTGTTGCAGACCCTGCCAAGATTGTTGAAACAAACTTTAAACCCCTGATGGACAAAATCCGACAAAACCTGTCTCGTATGGCGAAAGTGGAGCAATCATGGCTGGGTAGGATAGCTTCCTTTAAGATGATGGAACTACCTAAGATATTATATCTGTTCAGAACCCTTCCGCTCCCTATACACAACAAATACTTTAAGGAATTGAACTCTATTCTCAAACAATATGTCTGGCTGGGTAAAAGACCTAGTTTCTCTCAAGCCCACCTAGTGAAACACAGGAAGGTAGGTGGAGTCTGCTGGCCAGTTATAGAAGACTATTATATATCTTCACTTCTCTCACAGGCTAGGAGATGGTTTCTGGACTCCCCAGAGGCGATGTGGGTGGGGCTGGAGACCTCTTTGTCTGGGTCTGCACCACTCCACCTTCTGCTACTGGCGGACTCATGGCGATCACTCAACATCCACCCGCTCCCCCTCACGACTCAGGCAACCATCCTGGCTTGGAGAAGGTTGTTGGCCTCCACTAATCCACACTCCACGTCTCAATCTATCCGTATCCCACTCCAAACCTTAGAAGTATTAATTCCCTACCTTAGGACTACTTCATGGAGAGATCGGGGCATCAAATGGGTGGACGAGCTGTTCTCGACGGCAACCATTAAGACATGGGAAGAACTATCTGTCCACCACCAGTTGCCAAAACCACTGGCATACTCTTATTTACAAATCCAGCGGTTTCTTCAAAAATTCCCAATACCTGTCATTAAGCTAGCTGCACCTTTACATGTCTTCTTCACAGCATCAGAGGTGCAGGAGAAAGGAATCTCCCTATTATATAACTCCCTGGGTGATAAATTGCTGTTCACAAAAACACCCCCTATGCTCAAGTGGGAGAAGGACCTTGGGCTCAGTTTTCACCCCAGTTATGGTCCAAATCCTTTCAGGCAGTGTCTGCTGCAACCCATTGCGATGGTATAAGACCCCAGTTATTTTGTCCAAGTTTATAGAGTCACTCGCCCTTATGCTGGAGGGGTTGCGGACACCCTGCCAATATATACCACATGTTCTGGTCATGTGTAGGTATATCCAGCTACTGGAAACAAATCTTTTCAACCATGTCCAGTATCATGGGTATTCTTAGGCCCCCAGATCCAGCCTTGGCTGTACTTCATTTGGGCATCCACGAATACCCCAGGGAATTCCGCACACTCTTGATTCATATTCTACTGTCAGCAAAACTTGTAATAGCCAGACATTGGAAGAGTAGTCTAGCACCAAGCCAAACAGAAGTCCTTGCCCAAGTCAACCTAAATTTTCGATACGAACGCTTGTTAGCATTACGGGTCAAAGAATCTATGTCTAACTTTGATTCCCAATGGGCAGCCTGGTCGGCATGGTATCCTAAACACAATGTACTAGGTTCAACTTAAATGTGTTGATGTTACTGTTCCTGCTCTAAGCAAGTATCTGTATTACCACCCTCATCTCTGTAGATGATTGATGTTTTGTCATGATTGTTTGCCAATGTTCAAGTGTATTTGTACCTTGAGTGTGAATTGTTCATACTACACTTTTATGTTACATTGTTCCTTTTCTTTTGTTTGTTGAAAACTCAATAAAAACTATTCTCAAAAAAAAAAAAGAATTACAAACAAGCATGTACAAAATTTCTCTGGCAACAAAAACACCCAAGGATAGGATTTGACCCCTTAACAAGACCAAAGGAGAAGGGGGCAATAGGTCTTCCTGACCTCAAACATTTCGATTGGGCCAACCACATGTCCAGACTCCAGAATAGTAGATTGGACAGTGCATGGCAAGCTTAAAGATTGGGTAGGCCTTGAATATGCTTTCTCTCCCATATCCTTGGAAACAACACCCAGGATCCTGCCTCGCCATATACCGGATTCTCTAAGAGAACATCCCCTAAATGGCCCAACACTACTCAGTTTTAGAGAAGTATGTACCAAAACACAACTTTCCTCCAATACAGGGCTGCTTACGCTTATTAAGCTTAACCCAGCTTTCCCTTCAGGAATGTCCACAAATTTCCTCTCAGAGGTATCCTCGCTCACCAATACTTCCGGTAAGGTTGTCTACTAGACCGCACAGAGCTGACCACAATCAGCGGAGGTACGCCCTTCCCCTTTTGGTCATACCTTCAAATACGCCACTTCTTACTAGCAATGGATAACAACACAACAGAATCTAGAAAGCTCACTACATTTTAGTCTTTATGCACCCAAAACACACCCCAATGACACCTTATCTCTACCATACACAAGATGCTATTTGAAGTCACATTCCCCAAATCAGGTAGGATCAGTAAGGCCTGGAAAAGGGAAATACAGCTTGATCCTTCTGATGACCTATGGGAACGTATTTTTATACTCGTCCACAGAGGATCTATAAATGTCACAGTCCAAGAGAACAACTACAAAATATTGACTCAATGGTACCGCATGCCAGCTTTACTACATAAATTTAATCCAGATGGATGTTGGCAATGTAAGAAAGAGATAGGCTCCTTCCTTCACATTTGGTGGACCTGCCTATTAATCCATAGGTTCTGGACCCAAGTTTACAACATCATAAACAGTATAACCAACATGTCCCTAGAATTTACACCGGCCCACCACCCAATTGCTACTTCACCACCACCATACTGACGCCACCACCATACTGACGCAGGCATACCATATCTCTAAATATCCACATGATTAACGCTGCAAAACTATGCATCTTGGTACATTGGGGATCATCTTGTCCCCCCTCTATAGCCGAATGGCACAAGGGAATAAGTAGAATTGCAGAGATGGAGGAACTAATCTGTATAGCCAAAGATACACCTACCAAATTCTCACGCACCTGGGCAGATTGGATCCGCTTTCAACCAACTGACAGGTATAAAAAGCTTATGTCACCAAACCCAAGCAACCCACAGAAATAAACAGATAATTAGACCTCCTGTGACCACCCCACCCACCTTGTACACGTTTCCTTCTACACACCATTGAGGACGTGGGATCTCCCACCCCTACACAAGGGTTGTGTTTGGGAGATCCCAGTCTTAGCAAACTGATGATCAATTCATATCATTTGAATACATACACACTCAGCTACAGACAAAGGGCATGACCACCATATATGCAATATGTCTGCATGTAGTTGCTTGCATCTCCAGCATTCCTCTGGGATATCTTTATTGAATTTGTTGAGTAAGGATGGGGTGCGATACCATTTGGTAAGTATCTTATAGTTATTTTCTTGGATAGAGACGTTTACTGACCCCTTCAGGATGTTTCGAAATATTTTTTCCCAATGTGTGTCTGTTAGATGAATGTTAGCGTCCTACTGAATCTCAAATTTCCGACTTTCTGGCTAATCTTAATCTTCCTTCTTTGACTCCACATCAACTACATGTATTGAATGATCCTATTTCTGAACAGGAAATTTGTAGAGTTATAGCATCTCTCCCACAGGGTAAATCCCCGGGTCCTGATGGACTACCCAATGAGTACTATAAATCTTTTTCTATGCTCCTTGCTCCCCATTTGTCCTCGCTCTCAGATTATCAGACATTATCCCACTTTTGATTAAAAATGACCAATAAGGTTTTGTAAAGGGGAGGCAGCCCTCAGATGCAATAAGAAGGATCCTGAATGTGATACATTGTGCAGAAACCTGCCGAACGCCTGCTCTGTTGTTATCCCTTGATGCAGAGAAGGCGTTTGATAGAGTGGAATGGAGATACATGGACATGGTGCTATCCCGCTTTGGGTTTTGTGGAGGGATTAAATCTGCTATAATGGCCTTGTACTCTTGCCCCGTCTGCCAGGGTGTACACATCGGGTCTTCTCTCTAAATCCTTTCAAATTTCCAATGGAACCCGTCAAGGATGCCCGCTCTCGCCTACTATTTTCAATCTTATGATTGAGCCACTTGCCGAGTCCATTCGTCAACATCCTATGATATCTGGATTCTAGATTTGTCTGTCACCCTCCCTCTCTCTCTGTCTGTCTGTCATTCCCCCTCTCTCTCTCTTTCTGTCACCCCCCTCTCCCTCTGTCATCCCCCTCTTTCTCTTGGGGGGGGGCGATACAGCTCCTCGCCAAGGGCGCTGAAGACCCTAGGTACGCCTCTGCCTATAAATTTAGTCAAATAGAAGTTTTATACGATTCATTTACATTTTTGACAAGAATTTTAGGTCAGTGTTTAATAATAAAATTGGACTGTAGTTGGCACAATCATTTGGATCTATAAGTAGGGTTGAGCGAACACGGTCTGTATTGTTCGGGATCGTACCGCACTTTTGGGTATTAGGTATTTCACTGTATGTTCGGGATACAGTCCGTTGTTCGGTAATGTTATTTCATGTTTTGGCGGGGTTTTAATGTTTTGGCGCGGTTTTAATGGCACGGTTTCAACAGCTGCAAGGCAGCCAATCCGCAAGTGTTTAACTAGTGTGCCCTTAGAAGCCATCACAGCCATTCCTACTAATGGCATGGCTGTGATTAGCTAGTGCAGCATGTGACCCAGAGTCTATATAAGCTGGAGTCACACAGCGCCGCGCATCACTCTGCTCAAACTATACTAGGGAGAGGTTCCTGGCTGCTGCTGCTGAGGGAGAGATAGGAGATTATTGTAGGGTCAGGCTGGAGATTGCTTTTAGGGAAAGAATAGGAAGAATCTTCTTTAATCGGACAGCGATCGACATTGATTTTATTTTTTGGGGGTGCAGTGCACAATCTTTTTGCCCTGACCTGAGCCCAGTGAGGAGGAGGGAGAAAAAAAAACTTTTATCAGTCTGTTAGGTGGGCGGCGTGCGGCGTGTAGCAGCCATGTAATGCAAGCTCAGTGCATATGTGTCTGCTTAATCTGGATTTAAAAAAGGAAAAACGTTTTTCCTTCATATTTTACAGTGACATACAGTGTTTAGATACTGCTTTTCTAATCTGCTCTTCAAAAAGCACCAATGTAAGGGAAAAATTATTATTTTTCAGTTTTTAGGGAAAAAAAATATTATTCAGTTTTTCATTCAAATTGTTTTTTTTTATTTAATAGCGGAATAGAACAACAACAGTATCCAACCTGTTAGGCGTGCGGCGTGTAGCGGCCATGTAATGCAAGCTCAGTGCATATGGGTCTGCTTAATCTGGATTTAAAAAAAAAAAAAAAAAAACTTTTTCCCTTTCTTTCCATATTTTACTGTGACTTACAGCATTTAGACACTGCAGTTCTAATCTGCTATTCAACAAGCACCAATTAAAGGGACAATTATTTTTCAGTTTTTCATTCATACTTTACTATGACACTGTCATACAGCGTTTAGACACTGCTGTTCAAATCTGCTCTTCAAAAAATCCCAATTAAAGGGAAAAATAAAACATTTTCATTCATACGTTACAGTGAGACCCATTGGATACTGTTGTTGTATTCCGCTTTGCAATAAAAACCCATTTAGGGGAAGAAATTTAAATTGCAGCCTAGTCTGTATATGTTATAGTGAGATACACCCATTGGATACTGTTGTTGTATTCCGCTTATCAATAAAAACCCATTTAGGGGAAAAAAATAAATAAATTGCAGCCTAGTCTGCATATGTTACAGTGAGATACACCTATTGGATACTGTTGTTGTATTCCGCTTATCAATAAAAACCCATTTAGGGGAAAAAAAATAAATTGCGGCCTAGTCTGCATATGTTACAGTGAGATACACCCAATGGATACTGTTGTTGTATTCCGCTTATCAATAAAAACCCATTTAGGGGAAAACAAATAAATTGCGGCCTAGTCTGCATATGTTACAGTGAGATACACCCAATGGATACTGTTGTTGTATTCTGCTTATCAATAAAAACCCATTTAGGGGAAAATAAATAAATTGCGGCCTAGTCTGCATATGAAGAATGGTCAGAACTCTGGCAACTGAAATTTAATGTGGATAAGTGTAAGATAATGCACCTGGGACGTAAAAACCCAAGGGCAGAATATAGAATATTTGACACAGTCCTGACCTCAGTATCTGAGGAAAGGGATTTAGGAGTAATTATTTCAGAAGACTTAAAGGTGGGAAGACAATGTAATAGAGCAGCACGAAATGCCAGCAGAATGCTTGGATGTATAGGGAGAGGTATAAGCAGTAGAAAGAGAGAAGTGCTTATGCCGCTGTACAGAACACTGGTGAGACCTCACTTGGAGTATTGTGCGCAGTACTGGAGGCCATATCTCCAGAAGGATATAGATACTCTAGAGAGAGTTCAGAGAAGAGCTACTAAACTAGTACATGGATTGCAGGAAAAAACTTACCAGGAAAGGTTAAAGGACCTTAACATGTATAGCTTGGAAGAAAGAAGAGACAGAGGGGATATGATAGAAACTTTTAAATACATAAAGGGAATCAACTCGGTAAAGGAGGAGAGCATATTTAAAAGAAGAAAAACTACCACAAGAGGACACAGTTTTAAATTAGAGGGGCAAAGGTTTAAAAGTAATATGAGGAAGTATTACTTTACTGAGAGAGTAGTGGATGCATGGAATAACCTTCCTGCAGAAGTGGTAGCTGCAAATACAGTGAAGGAGTTTAAGCATGCATGGGATAGGCATAAGGCTATCCTTCATATAAGATAGGGCCAGGGACTATTCATAGGATTCAGATATATTGGGCAGACTAGATGGGCCAAATGGTTCTTATCTGCCGACACATTCTATGTTTCTATGTTTCTATGTTTCTATGTTACAGTGAGATACACCCATTGGATACTGTTGTTGTATTCCGCTTATCAATAAATAAGTCAATAAATAAATCAATAAGTCAATCAAATATAATACCAAATACTATCAGCGCCAACCAAAAATATATAACACAAAAATCACTGTGCGTGAATAAAAGTGTTGCAAAATAATATCCTCAAATGTGTAAAAGACTGCTCCGGCAGCATGCACCAATCGTGTTCACAAATCACAGACAATACATAAAAATACAAAAATGTGCTGCGCCAGATATACACAAATCAAATCAGTGATAATAATATAAACTAAATAAAGTTCATAGGGCACATAATCGTGCTTGTGCTCAAATCATATATATATATATATATATCTCCAAATGTCCCAGTGTTCAACTGAAAAAGTGATCCAATCGTGATAAACAACGAATATTGTGAACACCACTTAGTGAATCCCTCCACCAGACAGATGGGCCTCTCACCTTCCCATCAGACCCAAACGGGCCAGCAATCGCATATCATGGATAATGGATTTCCAGGAAAGGACCTCTCTAATGTTCAGCTCCAGAGCTAAGAGGAAGGGGAGTGATTATGACCCGCTGGCCAATCCACCGGAGCGCTCATCTATTTCAGAGCGAGGCTTGACACGCACAAGCCACCCCTACCGAGGAAGTCAGAGGAGCATTACGCTCGACGTAATGCGTATAGGGGGGCGGAGCGTGCGTGGCCGACGCAGATCGTCTCTCCGGAGTATTACCTACACTATTTGTCAGCAAAGCAGGCACGGTTGTGTGCCCTGTAAACGTGAGTGCATTTATTCTCTTCAATAAAGCTGATTAGAATTTATATACAGAGAGCACTAGATTCTGTTCTATTCTTATCCCCATATATATCTTGGGATCCCTGGAGCTGAACATTAGAGAGGTCCTTTCCTGGAAATCCATTATCCATGATATGCGATTGCTGGCCCGTTTGGGTCTGATGGGAAGGTGAGAGGCCCATCTGTCTGGTGGAGGGATTCACTAAGTGGTGTTCACAATATTCGTTGTTTATCACGATTGGATCACTTTTTCAGTTGAACACTGGGACATTTGGAGATATATATATATATATGATTTGAGCACAAGCACGATTATGTGCCCTATGAACTTTATTTAGTTTATATTATTATCACTGATTTGATTTGTGTATATCTGGCGCAGCACATTTTTGTATTTTTTTTTTTTTTTAATAAGTCAATCAATAAGTCAACCAATAAGTCTGGCCAGCATGTGCAAGGTGGAGTTCCACCTTGTGGGCACTTCACATATGAGGCGCTGAGCGGGAAGGCCGAAGTTACGCTGCAGCGCTGACAGGCGAGCAGCAGCATGGTGAGAACGCCGAAAGTGCGCACAGACAGCCCACACTTTCTGCAACAGCTCTGACATATCGGGGTAATTTTTAAGGAAGCTCTGTACCACCAAATTCAGCACATGCACCAGGCAAGAGATGTGCGTCAAACCGGCCCAGAGCTGCTACGAGATTTCACCCATTATCGCACACCACCAGGCCGGGTTGAGGCTCACTGGCACCAACCACTCATTGGTCTGCTGTTCCATGCTCCTCCACAACTCCTGCATGGTGTGGGGTTTTTCCTCCAAACAGGCAAGTTTTAAAACTGCCTGCTGTCGTTTACCCCTGGCTGTGCTGAAGTTGGTGGTGAAGGTGTTACGCTGACCGGAAGGGGAAGCGGTAGAGGATGAGGAAGTGGAGTAGGAGGAGTTAGGAACAGGAGGCAAACTGAAGCGCCCTGCAATCCTCGATGGTGGAAGGACATGCGTCAAACTGCTATCCGCCTCAGGTCCAGCCACCACTGCATTTACCCAGTGTGCTGTTAGGGAGATATAACGTCCCTGACCGTGCTTACTGGTCCACGTATACGTAGTTAGGTGGACCTTGCCACAGATGGCGTTGCGCAGTGCACACCTGAATTTTGTCACCCACTTGGTTGTGCAGGGAAGGGATGGCTTGCCTGGAAAAGTAATGGCGGCTGGGCACGACGTACTGTGGGGCAGCCACCGCCATAAGGCTTTTAAAGCTGAACGCTTCCACGGAACATTGTGGAGATGGTGGTAGGTGACCCAGGTAGTGGTGTTGCTGGCAGATCCTCTGTTTGAGGGGTGGTAGGTGCCACTTTTACTGCAGAGGTGGATGAAGAGGCCGAGACTGCAGCAGCAGAAGAGGAAGCAGGAGGAGCCAGAGACCTTTCTTGGTTTTTGAGGTGTGCACTCCACCCACTGCAGCTCGTGCTTTGCACTTAGATGCATGGTCATTCAGGTGGTGCTCAGGTTGAGAAGGTTTATGCCTCGCTTCCACTCATGTACTGTCATCATCACATTGTCTGAAGAAGTGCCAAGCTAGGGAACTCCTTTGAGCTGACTTAGGTGTGCTCGGTCCCTTGCTGTGTTGGGCAGTAGCAGGCGTAGTGTCTAGGGCATGGCCGCTCCACTTTTGCACCCTGCTACCTCTTCTGCTGTGCTGGTGGCTCTGTGCGACCACCAATTGGGGAGGATGATCATTTTAAGGAGGTTAATACGTCCCACGAAATTCAATGGTAAGGAAGCCCAAGAATTACATTTGGACTGGAGCTGAGAAAGCAGTGGAACCAGATTAAGATCAGAGAAACTCATAATATTCCGCCGTACCTATATACCCAAATACCAAAATTGATCAACCCAGACCAAGGGGGTAGCCGCCTTATTTGTCCGGGCCTGGGGGTCTAAGTGGAAGATGGTCAATTTGGACCAATTAATACATATCCCAGAGAACCATCCAAACTCATTCGAGAAGTCGAGGAAAGCCTGCAGGGATGAGGAGGCATCATGTAGATACAGGAGGGCGTCATCGGCATAAAGAGAAATTTTCTCTTCTAGTGAGCCAGCCTGCATTCCTGCAATGAGGGAAGATCCCCAAATAAGCGTAGACAGCTGTTCTAGGGCCAAGGAAAAGAGGGAGGGAGACAAGGGGTACCCTTTTCAGGTACCTCTCTGTAGCATAAAGAATGTGAATAGTCTATCATAAGTCTGAAAATGAGCTCTGGGAGCATGGTACAGCATTCTAACCCACAGAAGAAATTTAGGCCCGAATCCAGAAATGATGAAACACCTCCCATAAGAACCCCCATTCCACCAAATCAAATGCTTTTTCGGCATTGAGTGAGGCTATAACTCTACGTCAACTGTTAGCGTGGTCAATAGAAAGATTCAGGAAGAGGTGTCGGAGGTTGATGTCTGTGCCCTTCCCAGGCATAAAACCGGTTTGGTCAACATGGATCAGCTCCTCTAAGACTGTGGATAGGCGATTAGCTATTATTTTTGCCAAAATCTTAGCGTACACGTTAAGCAAGGAGATCGGCCTATACTAGGAGCATTCCTTAGGATTTTTCCCATTTTTGAGCATCAACGCCACCACCGCCTTAGCCATAGAATCAGGAAATGAGCCCAAACTGTTCAAGAAGAGAGGTATGTGTAGGGGTAAGCAGGTCTAGATGTTGCAAATAGAATTCAGTCGGTAGACCGTCTTCTCCAGGAGTCTTACCAGATTGGAGCTGGCCCATAGCCAGTTGGACCTCCTTTAAAGTAATATATAGGTCTAGTTGGGCGCTGGCCTCTAATTCAAGGGTAGGGAAGTTAACACAGTCAATGTTGGAGGGCAATTCAGAGGGAGTATAATCTACCTGGGAAAAATACAGATGTTAGTAATATTGCAGGAATCTTTCATTAACAGCACTTGGCTAGCTCAGTAATTCCCAGCAGAGTCCCTAATACTGCTGATATAAGTGGTAGTAAACAGGCCTTAGCTAACCACGCCAGCAGTCTGCTGTTCTTGTTACCATAGTCAAAGACCCACTGAGCTGTAGTAAGAAGCGACACCTGGGTCATCTCTACACATAGTAGGGAAACCTCCCACAGTGCAAATTGTCAGGCCCCATAATTACTCTGGTCAGGATTACAAACATACACAGCCTCTTTTAGTCTAGCCTCCTCCTCCAACCTCTCCAGGGACTGCGCAGACTTCCTGTATGCAGCCACAATGCAGGAAACATACTCTCTCTGGGCCCAAGACTTAAATGCGTCCCAGGTCACCGTGGGGGTAGTGGATTTGACATTAGTCAACCAGTACTGTCAGACCCCCTCCTGAATAGCCTCTTGGATGTTAGGATCCTCTACCCAGTATCTGGACAGCCTCCACAACCTCTTCTCAGGGAGAGGTCAAGGACAATGTCACCAGTAGAGGGGTGTGATCAGAAATGCCCCTGGGCAAAATGTTAACCTCAGAGACTCTCCGGAGCGTGGACTGACTGGCATAGGCAAAACCAATGCGAGATAGCATTTGAAAAAAGGCTGAGTGACAGGTAAACTCTTG
Source organism: Pelophylax lessonae (assembly GCF_965119305.1). Lineage (NCBI taxonomy): Eukaryota > Metazoa > Chordata > Amphibia > Anura > Ranidae > Pelophylax > Pelophylax lessonae. The sequence goes on along the minus strand of NC_138768.1, from coordinate 25,605,896 downwards.
ACTGTAGGATGGAAATGCTGCCATAGGTCAGAAAGAGAATGTGTTCACTCAGTGAGCTAAGCCAGGAGACCAACGTGAGGTAGAGTGGAGTCTGTCCAGGTCTGATCAAGGGGTCAGGTCAAAAATCCCCCACAAACAACACATCCTCAACATCGTAATTGGTTGCTAACTGCATAATAGTGGAAAGTATAGAGATATCCGCCTGAGGCGGTATATACAGACCCACTAAGACAAAGTTAAAATTTGCTATCATAGTATGCAACACAATATAGTGGCCCCCTGGGACCGTCCTGATATCCAGAAGCTGAAATGGAAGCAATCTGTGCACCAGAATGCGGACCCTCCTTGAGTATCTGGAGTAGGTTGCATAGTAGTAGGAACCCACACAGGCCAGTGTAAGTCCTAAGATGCAAGAGCCTAGGACACAGGTCTCTTGTAATATGCAGATCTGGGGAGAACATTTCCGTAGAAAAGTGAAAACTAATGATGTCTTAACCGTGGAGTTTAGACACAGTACATTCCAGGATACTACGAAGATCTTAGCCATGGTAGTGAAAGGAAATAAGTGAATGAATAAAAGAGAAAGGGGGTGTGTACTTCAGCTCTCCAGGGACTACCATACCACATCCCTAGAGCATCGTCAACCTGTTCATTAAAAAGGGGCATACCATGCCAGAAAGGAACATTTATAAAAAACATAAACTGAAAAAACCCAAAAAATAATCACTGAAAAAAAGTCTGACTGTTGTTAGCAACGGCTGACATCCCATTCCCCCCACCCTGCAGGACCCACATAGTGTGAGCCTGCTTAAGTCCTAACAACCTGCCCGTAGGCAGAAAGTAACCAGGAGGCGTGCAGTCAGATGTGACCCATCACAGACTACATCCCTGGGGTCCTACAACTGTAGGAAAGGGTAGTAAACCCAAAGTCTCCATTAGGAGATACTAGAACATAAGCAGACTTTACGTTCTGGTTAAACACCTGGACTCAGCCAGGGGCACTAGTCTTAATAACCTGGTATAAGTACAATCTGATATCCCAAAGAAAATACAGAGAAACTTGCGGGCATCCAAAAGCAGAGAAGAAGGAAGGTGAAATAAACTGTTTATCCAGAATGAAGACCCCGGGTGGGCCGTTGTTACTGTACCAAACCGGAGTTCACTGTTAACAATGCAATTACAGTAGATAGTGAGTAGTGCAGTAAAGGCAACAGATTTAAATGGATCGTAAAGGCAGAATTTTTTTTTTTTAATCTTAATGCAATCTATACAATAAAATAAAAAAAAAAAACCCTTCTGTGTTCAACAGCCCCTCTAATACTTACCTGAACCCATCTTTATCCAGCAATGTTACAGGAGTGTCTCAGCTGCCCGGGACTACCCTTCTCATTGGCTGAGACAGCATGATTAGCTCCTGCTGCTGTCAGTCAAAGTTAGTCAACCAATCAGGAGAGAGAAGGAGCAGGGCTGGGTCACGGCTCAGTGTCTGAATGGACACAGGGAGCTGTGACTCGGCTCAGGTGCCCCCACAGCAAGCTGCTTGCTGTGGGGGAACTCAACAGGAGAGAGGGGCAAGGAGCACAAAAGAGGGACAAGGGAAGAGAAGGATTCAGGCCACTCTGTGCAAAACCAACTGCATAGATCATTTAAGTACAGTATAACATGTTTGTTATTAACCGCTTGCCGACTGCTCACAGTATATTTACTGCGGCAGTCAGCCCCTCACAGGCAGAGTGACGTAGGTCTACGTCGCTCGCCTGTGAGGCTCTGGGGAGCGAGCGCGCGCCCGCGGAGGCGCGCTCCCGCTCCCAAGCGGTCACGGACCCCCCCGCGCGTGTGACCAGCGGACCCGATGTCCGCCGGTCACTCGGCGATCGGCGGGGGAGAGGGAGAATGTCAGGCGGCTTGTGTAAACAAGCCAGCTGTCATTCTCCTCGGTGTAAAATCAGTGATCACACGGATCTACTATGTAGATCCATTGATCACTGTTCCTACACTAGTAGCCACAGCCAATCACAGTAGAAAGCACGCCCCTAGGGACACACACAGCCCCTCCCTCCCAAATAAAGTTAACCCCTTCACTACCAGTGTATTTTTACAGTAACAGTGCATATATATAGCACTGATTACTGTAGAAATGTCACTGGTAACCCCAAAAGTGTCAAAAATGTCAGTCAAGGGTCCGATCTGTCCGCCCCAATGTCGCAGTACCGCAAAAAAAAAAAATCGCAGATCGCCGCCATTACACGTTAAAAAAAAAACAACAAAAATGACAAAAATCTTTCCCTTTGTTAGTAAACGCGATAACTTTTGCGCAAACCAATCAAAATACGCTTTTTGCGATTTTTTTTACCAAACATAGGTAGCATAAAACAAATTGGCCGAAAAAGTTAAAAAATTTTGATTTTTACATTTTTTTGGGGGGAATTTCATATAAAAAAATGTGAAAAATATTGTTGTTTTTGCAAAATGTACGCTCTTTTTTTGTTTATAGCGCAAAAAGTAAAAATCGCACAGGTGATCAAATACCACCAAAAGAAAGCTCCGTTTGTGGGAAAAAAAGGACGTCAAATTCGTTTAGGTATAGCGTCGCACGACCGCGCAATTGTCCGTTAAAATCACGCAGTGCCGTATCGCAAAATACCCCCTGGTCGTTAAGCAGGAAAATCCTCCGGGGCTTAAGTGGTTAAAAAACAAGACTTTACAATTACTTTAAGGGTAAGTAGGTGAAGAACCTGATTGTTTCTCTGTCCACCATCCTCTGCTTGGCTGGAAAGAGGACATTGTACTTAATCCCCTTCGTGCGAAGAGCAGCTTTAATAGAGTCAAAGGATCGTAGGAGTTTGCCCACCTTTCAAGCAGCCAGTAGTATTTCATCCCGATCACGGAAGTTGAGAAGCCACAGGATGAATGTGTGAGGAGGGGCCCTGTGGCCCCAGCTGTGGAGGCATGTGATGTGCTGTTTCCACAGTAAAGTGTTGCACCAACATCTATTTTCAGCATCCTTGGCCCGATATTCCAGCATCTTTACTTTAGTTTGCAGGGTGCCTGACAGGAGAATATAGCAGCCATCACCACAGGGATCCCTGGCATGGACCCCGCAGGCTCCTGAGTTGGATCCGTTTTCTATGCCATATTGGCACTTGGCGATGGGCCTCCGCCCGCCCAAGGCTCAGGCCTAGTTGTAGCGGGAATCCCTGGGGGAAAACAAAGTTTCTCATCCCCTTTTCCAGGTCCGGATGATTTGTAAGGCATCCGCAGTCCAGGAGCACCTGATAGCCCAGTAAAGGAGTGCTGAAAAGGATTCCTCCAGCAGAACTCCAAGATGAACGTCCGGTCAGTCCCCCATCTTGGACAAGCCCCCTATCTTTCTTTTTAATGTCCTGTATGTTAGTAAGAATTTTGGAAGTCTTCAGTGCTTTTGCTGTCTGATACAGTTTTTCTCTTTGTACTCCAAAAGAGAATTGGTCTTAATTAGCTCCACGTTTACATTTTGGAGCATTAAATGTGAAAAAATGTAAAAGTGGCGCATTTTAGAACTACCTAAATTTGATGCATGAGTCGCTGTCAGAACCTAAAGTATCACAAATACTTCATGAATTTGGCACAATTCGTTAACAAGAGGGATTAAGGCAAGAAGCTTTATTGAATTTACCCCCGAGTGTTATTTAGGGGGAAAAATAGTTTTTTTCTGATGACATTTTAAATCAGGAAAAAAAGGGCTTGAGAGGGTACCACATTTTAATTTAAGGTGCCCAGAGTCAGATGAGTATATAGATAAACTCAGAGGCTCCACTTGTTGGATACAATGGTACACTTCCAGCATATCTTTGCCTTTTATTAGTACAGTATGTCTGCAGATTTCAAATTGAGGAGTTTATTATCCGTGGCCCCTCCATGGGTTACATGGGATGGCAGCTCCACTTTGCATGGGGTCTTTGTTCCCCCCATTTTTTTTTCTTCTCCCCTCCTGTTTTTTTGATCGCTGCATTGAGGAAGTTGACCTGTAGGAAGGTGAATTGCCCACAGTGAAGGTGAGTTGCCAGGAAGGGAGGTGAGGTTCTGTGTAAAAATTACATTTTGTTGACATCCACAGCTATGTTTTCACTGTAGAGCACAGGGTGTCATGCCTTCAGCCTAAAAGGAAAAAATAATATTCTTTGGACTTGCAATACCAACATTGTCCACAAGATGCCACTCTAGCAAAACACTACTGACGGACAGTATTCTATGGTATTACACTGTTCCTGTTATATCACTGGTAACTAGCTCTACCTCCTACTACAAGTTCTTCTTACATTCTCCATTAGAAAACATGGCATGGGAGTCAGCTAAGCCTGAACCACATGTTCCAGAGGAAATCCTTATCCTTCTGAGGCAGCATCGCTGGTATGCTTAAAGACTCTTAACTGTATATCCAGTGGACATTTGTTTATATTCATGTACTTATTATATGTTAATTTATCTGTTTATTTCTAGTTTCATCGCGTGTGTATCCGTGTACATCCTATTCTTATATGACCGCCATCTGTTCATTGTAATAAAGACCCAAAGATACAGACAGTCTGGTTATTTTAGGATTCAATGTTTAAACTGTATGTTAAGCTACAAACACGCCAGGGGCAAACGTGTAGCAAGAAGAAAACACAGGGCGATGGGCAAAGTTATGCTGGTGTCACCCTTTTCTGGATTTCTGCAATAATGGCAGCTTTGTTCCTAAATTTCAAATTGCACTGGCTCAAAGAACACATATGACTGCCCAATGGTGACATCACTTTATCATTAAACCTTTATCGGGCCAACCAAAGACAAGCTGCCATCCTCACTTGAAAACTGTCCCTCTATAATACAATTTATCCTTATAAGCTTAGTCCTAGAGTTAGGGATGGTAGGGAGAAGGATCCCTATATACAGCACATAATCAAGATGTACAAAATCTGGATAAACACCTCAACCGTTTACACTGAAATGCAGAGAAACATAGGCATTCACAAATACATATAATACAGTGATACCTCGGTTCACAAACTTAATTTGTGAACTGACTCTGGTCCCGAACCGAATTGGTCGTGAACCGAGGCACATTTTCTCATAGGGTTCAATGTAAATCTGGTTAATCCATTCTGACCTTTTTTTGGGGGTTTTTGAAGCCCAAAAATATGAAACAAATTACAATACACATTAGTACAGTATAGTAATGTATAAAGAGAGAACACTAACCTTGCTTGAGATGACTTCTGGCATGGAGGAAGGCAGTTGGGAGGCTGTGAAATACAATACAGTAAGTACAGTATTGTACAGAATTACTGTACAGTATTGTACAGTACAATACAGTAGTACAGTACTGTAAAGGCGCTTTTCCACTGCATGGAACGGAGCGGTTCGGCTCGCTTTTGTGCTTTTCCACTGCTGGTACCGCATGGTACGGTGTAGGAACGGTTCGGTATGGTACGGCGACGCTTTTCAACTGCATGGAACCGAACGGTACGGCTCTCTAAAACAGTACCACCTCGATTGTGGTTCCGAGAGGTACCATACCGGTACCATATCCCACAATCCTTTGCATGCAGTCACTATTAGCCACTGATTGGTCAGAGAATCGTTGTTATCCCACCCACTTAACTTTAGTACTACTTTAGTGGAAAAGCAAACCATACCAAACCATACCGAAACCGTTCCAACACCGTACCATGCGGTACCAGCAGTGAAAAAGCAAACAGGGCCAAGCAGGGCCGAGTAGAGCCGAGCCGGTACTTGCAGTGGAAAAGTGCCATATGTGCTAAAAAGCACACCAAAAAGCAAAAAGTGTCTTCACAGTACTCACAGTACTTCTTTCTGTGTCTCTTCTTCTCTCCACGATCTACCTACAGGAAGTCACGACCATGTGAACCCCTGGAAATACCATTAAAATGGCCGTGGCTCCTGTTCATGAACCGAAGCGGAGTTCGTGAACCTGAGCATATTTTTATGAACTTTTCTGTTCGTGAACAGAAGCGTTCTTGAACCGAGGTATCACTGTATATAAATACATACTTTAGAATATAACTTCATATAAATATTTACAACACAAATAAATTATATAAAGTATGGATATGAACTATTTCAATGTGTCTCTTAACATGGCATAAACAAAGCAATTAGTAAAATACTATTAATCCATTCCCAATTAAAAAAAACAAAAACAAAACGAAAAAAAAAAAAAAACATTTATTTATCTATATTCAAAGCCTGTATGGAGAAATAAAAAATGTTGAGTGATTGTTGTTTTCCTGATTGGCCAGGAAATGAGAGGGAGGGGAGAGATCGCCATCCATTCACATAATTATTCCATAATCTAGGATAGGATCATAGTAATATAAACATTTATTATCCAACTTACTCTGTGCTGGAATCTATTTTGTTTAGATTTATTTTTCTTCATGTACATTCCATGTAGGGCATGGGCCAGAACATATACAGCCCTGTATGCAAAGAAAGGCAGACTTGTATAACCATCAAATGCCTTCCAGTATTTTACACCTCTGCAAGGTTTTGCAGAAATGTTATGGAATGATTGAATAAAGTCATTTTTGCGTGAGTGTGGGGAAAGGCAGTGAAACAAATAAATCCAAAGATCTTCCATTATTGGGTCAGTTAAGCAGCGGGAGAAGCTGACACCATGATCATAATTATCAAATTGTACGTAGATTTTTTGTGCCCACAGAAATATGAAGCTGCAGTTGATTGCTGTTAAATCCTCATATTTTTTACTACTTAGCTTACTCCATGAAGGCGGGAAAATGAATGTAATGTTTTCTAAAGTAGAGGGCGTGTGCTCAGAAAAGTAATAAAAGTTTGATGTGAAAGTTTCACACGCTATGATAACCTTAGCTTTTGATTTATTAATAATCATCAATCCTTTATTATCTCGTATGTTATCTAGAGTGAGTGGAATGATAAAATCTACGCAGATTCCATGTTGGCTCAATATCTTACTCAGTTCTTGGGACTCCTCATCCCCGCTGCCATCCTGCGATGTTATTATTCCAACCAAGTTCCACCCAAAATGCTGCAAAAATGTTATAATAGTCGTATAACGGATCCGGTCGTCTGGTGTCACTCGGAATAAAGTTGGATACATTTTTCCATCACTCAGACGAGGGTCAGTGACTCGATAACTGACCTGGATGATATGTTGGGAAATATTTTATTAGTATGATATTATTCAGACAATGAAAATTTGAGAAATTAAATTTATAAATGATGGACAAATGATGGACGAAAGTCTCTTTATCATATTTTTTCTGTTCTAATAAAACAAGTACTTGTTAGAATTTATATTTCTCTTACATCCTCCGACAGTCACCGCCCACTCATACAGTCGTCACCAATGGGTATTGACTTCCGCTCCGCAGGAGTAGCTAGGCATAAGACTTGTTAGTCACAAAGGCTTTTAGCATAGACACACCCATGGGGGCTGTCCTACTGCTCAATACCTCCCTGCACCAGCCATCCCAACTCAGTTTGATTCTGCCTAGCTTCAGGAATAGTCAGGCTTCCCTGTGCTGGGGCTACTCTGGTGACCTCACTTCCTTTTCCTCTGGAACAGCGATCGGTGGTAACACTCTGCGGGGCTCTGCAGGCTATCTCTTCCATCCTGGCTCATTTTTTTTGTCCCTTTTACGGGGGTCTGTATATACAGTGTATATAGCGGTGGGCTGCGCTCGCCGCAGCATTTTAAAGGGCCGGTACCTTTTTCCCTCATTGTTGGGCAATGGATTCTCAGAACAGCAAGTTCCCCCCCGGCTTGGTGGGGGACCCCAGTTCGGGTGAACCCCCCGTTATGCCTAATTTGGCCGCTGTAGTAGCATCTTTGGTGTCAAAGATGGAGGTGCTGATGGCTGAACGTACTGCTAGAAAAAGGCCCAGGTTATCTTTCTCCTCTGATTCAGATGGTGATGTGGCTGGTGTGGCTGGCGTGCCATTTTCAGGGTCTCGCTCATCTCTGGACCTTTTGGGGTCTGAGGGGGAGGCGGAGGTAGAGGGGGTGGATATGTCTCCCCCAGGGTCGCCTGAAGAGCCTGCTCTCATGGACGAGCTGATTTCTTCTATTAAGGAAATGCTTCACCTGGAGGATGAGCCCACTCCTCCGGCCATTGTGTCCTCTTTTGGGACACATAGGACCCGCAAGTCGGCGCAGGTTTTCCCCTGCCCTGCTGAGTTTCATCACACTGTAAATGAACAATGGCGCAGTTTAAAAAAGCCCTTCACGGTGCCTAGTCGGTTTAAACTGCTTTACCCTTTTGCGCCCTCTACAGAGGTGCGCTGGTGCGTGGCACCCCAGGTGGATCACGCTGTGGCCGTGTTGAACAAGGCTACCTTGGTTCCTACTGAGGATACCCTGATTTTCCGGGATCCTACGGACAGGAGGTTGGAGTCTCTTGCCCGCCATGCTTATATGGTGGCGGGCTCTATGCTCAAACCTATTTTCGCTTCTGTCATGGTGGCTCAGGCGGTGGCAGACTGGACTACGGTGCTTAGACGCACTCTCGTGTCTGATTCTGCCCCACCGGCTAAACTGGAAATGGTGGACCAGATTCACCAGGGGGTCATGTATTTGTGCGATGCAGCCTTAAATGAGGCCCCTTTGGCTGCACGCCTGTCTAGTGTCGCGGTGCTTAATCGTCGTCTCATCTGGCTGAAGAGTTGGTCGGCTGACCAATCGTCACGGAAAACGGTGGCTGATTTTCCCTATGCTGGGTCTCGCCTTTTTGGCGAGGCTTTGGATGCTTTGGTGAAAGGAGTCACTGGGGGCCAGAGCACTCTCCTGCCCCAAAATCCCAAGAACAAGTCTCTTCGCGGCAAGCGGGGTCCCGCCTTTAGACCCTCTCAGGGGTCCTTTCGTGCCTTTAAGTCACAGTCCAAGGGAAAACCCTTCAAAGGCCATTGTGGCCAGAAGAAGCCCTGGGCGGGTAAGCAAAAGTCCGGCCAGGCCGGTTCGACACCTCATTCCGCCTCTGCCTGAAGGGACGCCCTCACCTGTATCAGGGGTGGGGGGGCATTTACGCGGTTTCCTCCAACCTTGGCTGCTCCGTATTCAGGACAGGTGGGTTCAGGAAATCATTCGATCAGGATACAAGATCGAATTCCTTTCTCGGCTGGCGGACAGATTTTTTCCCTCAAATTTTCAGTTGACCCCTGGGCGTTTACAGGACCTGCATAAAGCGGTGCAAGATCTCCTGGCCCAGGGGGTGATTGTGCCGGTGCCTCAACGGGACAGGTTTCGGGGGTTTTACTCCAATCTGTTCACTGTGCCCAGAAAGGAGGGCAAGGTGCGTCCAATCCTGGACTTAAAAGCTCTGAACCGCTTTGTGCACGTTCGGAAGTTTTGCATGGAATCTCTCCACTCAGTGGTGGCCTCTCTGAGTCCAGGGGAATTCCTGGCCTCTATCGACCTGAAGGATGCGTACCTACACAACCCCCATTTTTGAAGGTCATCAGAGGTACCTTCGGTTCGCCATTGCGGAGGATCATTATCAGTTTGTGGCGTTACCTTTCGGTCTCTCTTCGGCTCCACGGGTCTTTACCAAAGTGCTGGCGCCGGTTCCGGGCCTGTTGAAGGCCCAGGGCGTTGCGGTCTTGGGGTATCTGGACGATCTTCTGTTAAGATCGAGTGCCAGTCAGAGCCTGCTGAGCGATCTGTCCACTACAGTGCAGACGCTTCAGGAGTTCGGTTGGACCACCAACGTTCCGAAGTCGACACTGTCTCCTTTGGTTCGCCTTCCACTATAAACGACAACAAAACAAGGGCGTATCGGCCTAGTGCATTATCTCTTGGATAGGTTTATTAAAATAATAGATTAAAAATACTCACAAATGAGTTTCACCTCAGTGGTCCGTACTAATTTCTCTCTTCAGATTTACTACACTATTGTAACTTAGACGCTTTTTTTGCAATGTTTAAATGTATGTTTTGCATTGTCATCAAAATTTTCAATAAAAATGTATAATATAAAAAAAAAAGAAAGTTGCTGAAATGAAGGATCTCATCCATCAGACTAGGGAGGCCCCTTTGAAATTCTGGAAAATATAGGTGTGCTGGCTGAACTTTGTGGATTCCAGGGAATTTTCCAAAAAAAAAAAACAACAATAAGTCCAAAATTCCCTATGTATGCAGGTAGAGAAGGATGGGATGCCATCCTCTTTTACCAGTCCTTTGCTTCATTTCGTATCATGTCCCGCCCCTTCCTTCCTATCTCTCTTATCTTTTTTTCCTCACAATCTATCCCTTTCCCTATGGGATTATTACCTTGAATATTATGCACCAAACCCCTCTCAACCACCCCCCCGCCCCGTGTTCTCAGATTTACGCTAGGTTTGGTATACTCAATGACGGCTTTGTTGTGGTTTCTCACTCTGCATATGTGATACTGATTTTTTGTGACACATTATTTTTGACAAGTATGAGAAGAAATAGATTATGTTCTTAAGTTCTTTGTACGTTTTCATATAAACAGTTCTCAAATACTTTGTACCTATTTGATTGGTCCTCTCTGAACTAACCTATGTTGAATGTGTAATTGTCTCCCCCATGTTTGTTTTTGTTGGTACTCCTTAAAAATCAATAAAACATTTTTTGGAAAAAAATTAAATGATTTCCTGCACAGACCCGGCACGTACTGTCCAACGCAGTAATGTTGGCAGATGTGCAGATACATACATTGCTGACCAGTTTAAAGGCAACTGATTAAGGAAGACTTCAATAAATGGCACCACTTGTTCTTTGTAACTGAATTATTCAAAGTTCTGTTAATTCTGATCTGCATTCATACTAGAAAAGTAAAGCTAAAAAAAGCAATCTAGACTGCACTGAGTCACCTATTGGACACACCATATGCAACACATTGAAGTGATCACTTACCTGTGTATACCGATACAGACTAAGTAACTGAGCCAGCACATGACTTGAATGGAAATTACTGTCACCAATAAAACCAGCCACTTCTCCACGTCCCTTACAGTAATAGTTGGGAGCTTCCTTTTCTCCAGACAATATCTTTATGGCATAACCCAAAGTTTTCATTGGATCAGAACAAGTACTAAATATATGATAGCCCAGGGTAACATTCGGCAGAAGATCGGGGTTCTTGTTAATTTCATCAACAACTAATTTCATCAGCAAAATGCTTTTGTACTCTTCAATGTCAACACTGCAGGATATTGAGAGGTTTTCACACAACACACAATGGTTACTTATGAGATTACAGTTTGACCACATCCCACAAAACTAACACAAAAAGCGTTTCACAGAAAACAAAGGAAAGAGAAAGGAATAGAAATGATATGGAAAAATAAAATTGATAGAACCACTAATGTATAGATGTCCTGGTTTGGAAATCCAATAATGATGTGTCAGTTAGATGTTAGGGTATGGCCCAAAGCAAGGGACAAAGTCCACCTGATCCGCGTGTATCAAATTAGGTTGGCCTTCAGATATTCGGTTCACTAAGACTTTGGTGAAGACCTTTAAATCAGTATGTAAGAACTATCCACATTGCCTATTGTAATAATACGGCTGGGCAAGAGCTTTCTTATTCTGGGTGAACATCATATATATCTCTTTTCCCTCTTTGCACTCATGCGGGCCCCTGGGGCCCCTGTTAACTGTGAGGACCAAAAATATTTTGAATGTATCCTCTTTGACAGGTCTCAATATAAATGGATGGGCATAATATGAATTTGGATTATTAGTGTTGTATTGCTGGGCAAAAAGATTGCTATGGTCCAAATCTAATTGGAATAAATCATTGGTGAAAAATAAAGAAAAAATGAATAAATTGGTGTAAAATTTTGCGCGTTGGCCTAAATGCCTGGCCGTGCAGTAAAAGATGGAGATATAAGCTAATGCTAGGTTACAAGAAAGCTATAATAGGTTTATAAGTGCCTCTGGGAGGCTTGTCTGGGCTCTGATTCTTGGTGGATGATGTGACACCCAACTACTAGTACTGGGCCTTTCATCCAGGTGTACTGCATTGCTGGTGGTCACCACTTCACCATAATGTTGTACAGCACTGCTGGTGGGTGCCTGCTCTTCTGATTCAGTTATTGATCCTCCGCTCTTCATGGGTTCATATTCCGAATCCAAATCTGACAGTGAGAGCTCCTCGCTGCTCTCATCTGTCATTGTCAGAATTTGGAAGGCCTCTTTGCTGGTGTACATTTTTTTGGATATTATGCATGCTGGCTCTGGTGACACTGGGACAGGTGTGGCTGCTATCAGGGATACAGTGTATGGCTGCATTGGTGTGGCTAAAACAGGGCTGCGCAGGTCAGGCAGGTACACTGGCTAATCAGGGCATTGATGATAGCTGCACAGGTGTGCCAGGTACACTGGCTGATAAGGGCAAAGATTATGGCTGCATTGGTGTGACAGGAACACTGGCTGATAAGGGCACTGATGACAATTACACAGGTGAGACAGGTAAACTGGCCAATCAAGGCACTGAAGATGGCTGCACTAGATGGACAGGTACACTGGTTGATCAGGGCACTGACAATGGCTGCATGGGTGAGACAGATACACTGGGTGATAAGGGAAAGAATATGGCTGCATTGGTGTGACAGGTACACTGGTTGATCAGGGCAGTGATGATGGTTGCACTGGTGTGACAGGTACACTGGTTGATCAGGGCAGTGATGATGGTTGCACTGGTGTGACAGGTACACTGGCTGAAATCAGGGCACTGTCAGGCAGGTGTATGTGTGTACTCATGTAGTGTAGGGCAGTGTGAAGATCACAATAAATCTCAGTGGAATTGCTAGACCTGCAGATCCTGGTACCGTTCTCTCTTCTTCCTCACACATATGGTCTGTCCAAGAGTGAGAAGTGTTGGAGAAGGGTTTCAGGTGGTCCAAGGGTGAGCAGTGCTGGAAGAGGGTTCCAGAGATGAGCAATTTTGGAACAGGGTAGTAGGAGGGACAGTACATCACCCCTACAATTGTATGTTACATATTTATGTAAATTTCTCTGCGTGTTACCTGCCTCTGGCCACAGCACTCTGTACACTTCTCTGAACTTGACATGTGCCTGATCATTACATTCTGTACATGACATACTCCTGATCATTGCACTCTGTACATGACATACTCCTGATCATTACACCCTGTACATGACATACTCCTGATCATTGCACTCTGTACATGACTTACTCCTGATCATTGCACTCTGTACATGACATACTCCTGATCATTGCACTCTGTACATGACATACTCCTGATCATTGCACTCTGTACATGACATACTCCTGATCATTGCGCTACTCCTGTTCTAGGATCAATGTGATATTTTATATACATAGTGTTACCCTACTACTGTGTTCGGTCCTGAGAAAGCCTTAATTGATGAAACCTCGACTTGATGATTGGAAGCCTATAGTTTCTGTGTCCGCATTTTCAATTGGCTGCTTATGCTGTTCATGTATTAGACTTCTGGTATTTGAAATAGGGCATTTATCTGAGATTCAGTTTGTTTAATGGATCATATGAAGCATTTTTTATGCTGATGTTTTATCCTAACATGTTTTAATGTTTATAATAAAATGTCTTATGTTTTACAAATTGTGTGGTCTACCATATTGAGCCAATAAAGTCTGGTTTTCTTTTTGGGTTGGGTTTGGGCCTGTCTCACCCATACCATTCTTTTTGTATTAACAGTATCTCACAAAAGTGAGTACACCCCTCACATTTTTGTAACTATTTTATGCTACCTTTTCATGTGACAACATTGAAGAAATGACACTTTGCTACAATGTAAAGTAGTGAGTGTACAGCTTGTATAACAGTGTAAATTTGCTGTCCCTTAAAATAACTCAACACATAGCCATTAATATCTAAACAGCTGGCAACAAAAGTAAGTACACCCCTAAGTGAACATGTCCAAATTGTGCCCAAATAGCCATTTTCCCTTCCTGGTATCATGTGACTCGTTAGTGTTAGAAGTTCTCAGGTGTGAATAGGGAGCAGGTGTGTTAAATTTGGTGTTATCACTCTCACTCTCTCATACTGATCAATGGAAGTTCAACATGGCACCTCATGGCAAAGCACTCTCTGAGGATCTGAAAAAAATAACGGTTGCTCTACATAAAGATTGCCTAGGCTATAAGAAGATTGCCAAGACCCTGAAACTGAGTTGCAGCACGGTGGCCAAGACTATACAGCAGTTTAACAGGACATGTTCCACTCAGAATAGGCCTTGTCATGGTCCACAAAAGAAGTTGAGTGCACGTGCTCAGCATCATATCCAGAGGTTGTGTTTGGGAAATAGACGTATGAGTGCTGCCAGCATTTCTGCAGAGGTTGAAGGGGTGGGGGGTCAGCCTCTCAGTGCTGAGACCATACACCACACTCTGCATCAAATTCATCTGCATGGCTGTCGTCCTTGAAGGAAGCCTCTTCTAAAGATGATGCACAAGAAAGCCCTCAAACAGTTTACTGAAGACAAGCAGACTAAGGACATGGATTACTGGAACCATGTCCTGTGGTCTGATGAGACCAAGATAAACTTATTTGGTACAGATGGTGCCAAAAGTGTGTGGCAGCAGCCAGGTGAGGAGTAAAAAGACAAGTGTGTCTTGTCTACAGTCAAGCATGGTGGTGGGAGTGCCATGGTCTGGGGCTGCATGAGTGCGGCCGACACTGGGGAGCTACAGTTCATTGAGGGCATGATTAGTGTTGAGCGAACACGGACTGTATTATTTGTGTTTGTACCGAATAATTGGATTTTTGTTACCCGAACACGGACCCGAAAACTTTACTGTATGTTCGGGTTTAAAATCTGTGTTCGGTCATTTTATTTCCTGTTTTTTATGTAATGGTGCGCTTTTAATGGGGGGCTTTCAACAGCCAATCAACAAGCGTTTAACTGGTGTGCCTTAAGCCATCCCAGCCATGCCTACTAATGTATTAGTAGCTGTGACTGGCCATCTGAAGCATGTGACCATGTCTTTATAAGTTCGAGAGCCCCCAGCGCGCCACGTCATTCTGCTGTAGTTTAGGGACAGAGCACATATCATACGTGCTGGCTGCTTATTAGGGACAGACAGGGATTCTGTGAAAAATTGTGTCCGAAAAGAATGCAGGGACAGGTCGGAGTGCAGGCAGGGAAAGTTATTAGAGCATTTTAGGGCGAGGCTGGAAATTAGGCAGGTTCAGTTTTCTACATCGATTTTGCTGTGTGGGGGGTGGTGCAGTGAATGATCTTATTGAGCATATTAGGGACAGGCTGGAGATTAGGCAGGGACAGTATACATCGATTTTGCTGTGTGGGGGGTGGTGCAGTGAATGATCGTTTTTCCCTCACTTGAGCCCACTGAGGAGGAGGAGGAGGAGGGAGAAAAAAAATATATTTTTATCAGTCAGTTGTGTGCAGCGTTCATCTTAGATCTATTTTACTACAAGTTAAAAGGGATTTTTTTTTTCCCCCCTTCATAGCCTTTTTGCAGCAGTGCTGACTGTGACATAAGACACTGCTGTGTTCACATGTGCTATTGAGTGATTTTCAATTTTATACACTTTTTTCTATTCCACTATTCAATATACACCCTTTTGGGTTAAAAAAAATTTAATTGTGGCATAGTCTGTACTAATCTATTTAAAAATTACAAACTTAAAGGGGAATTTTCTTTTTTTTTCCCTTCAAAGCCTACTGCAGAGCTGACTGTGACATAAGACACTGCTGTGTTCACATGTGCTATTGAAAAATCACCAATTTTATATCATATTTTCTATTCCGCTATTCAATCTACACCCTTGGGGTAAAAAGAATTAAATTGCGGCATAGTCTGTATCGGTACGTGTGAGATACACCTTTCCAATTTTTGGGGCGCATCTTCCACCGCCGAGGATTGCAGGGTGTTTCAGTTTGCCTCCTGCCTGTTCCGAACTCCTCCTACTCCTTATCCTGCCTTTAGGGTACAAAAAATAGTAATCGGGGCCTAGTCTGGGTCTGTACGTGTGAGATACATACACCTTTTGATATCATATTTTCTATTCCGCTATTCAATTTACACCCTTGGGGTAAAAATAATTAAATTGCGGCATAGTCTGTATCGGTATGTGTGAGATACACCTTTCCAATTTTTGGGGCACATCTTACACCGCCGAGGATTGCAGGGTGTTTCAGTTTGCCTCCTGCCTGTTCCGAACTCCTCCTACTCCTCATCCTGCCTTTAGGGTACAAAAAATAGTAATCAGGGCCTAGTCTGGGTCTGTACGTGTGAGATAGATACACCTTTTGATATCATATTTTCTATTCCGCTATTAAATCTACACCCTTGGGGTAAAAAGAATTAAATTGCGGCATAGTCTGTATCGGTACGTGTGAGATACACCTTTCCAATTTTTTGGGGCGCATCTTACACCGCCGAGGATTGCAGGGTTTTTTCAGTTTGCCTCCTGCCTGTTCCCGAACTCCTCCTACTCCTCATCCTGCCTTTAGGGTACATAAAATAGTAATCAGGGCCTAGTCTGGGTCTGTACGTGTGAGATACACCTTTTGATATCATATTTTCTATTCCGCTATTCAATCTACACCCTTGGGGTAAAAAGAATTAAATTGCGGAATAGTCTGTATCGGTACGTGTGAGATACACCTTTCAAATTTTTGGGGCACATCTTACACCGCCGAGGATTGCAGGGTGTTTCAGTTTGCCTCCTGCCTGTTCCGAACTCCTCCTACTCCTCAATCTACACCCTTTGGGGTAAAAAGAATTAAATTGAGGCATAGTCTATATCGGTACGTGTGAGATACACCTTTCAAATTTTTGGGGCGCATCTTCCACCGCCGAGGATTGCAGGGTGCTTCAGTTGCCTCCTGTTCCGAACTCCTCCTACTCCTCATCCTCATCCTGCCTTTAGGGTACAAAAAATTGTAATCAGGGCCTAGTCTGTGTTTGTACGTGTGAGATACACCGTTTTATAAATTTTTTTCTATTCCGCTATTCAATATACACCATTTTGGAGTGTAAAAAATTAAATTACGGCATAGTCTGTATCGGTACCTGTGAGATACACCTTTTTAAAATTTGTTTGGCGCATCTCCTTCCACCGCCAAGGATTGCAGGGTGCTTCAGTTTGCCTCCTGTTCCGAACTCCTCCTACTCCTCTTCTTCATCCTGATCCTCCCTTTAGGGTACAAAAAATTGTAATCGGGGGCCTAGTCTGTGTTTGTACGTGTGAGATACACAGTATTATATCCTTTTTTCTATTCCGCTATTCAATATACACCCTTTTGGGGTGAAAAAAATTAAATTTGCGGCATATTTTGCATATTTGACTGTGAGATACACCCGTTGTATTTGTATACTGTTTTTCTATTCTGCAATTTAATAAACACCCTTTTGGGGTAAAAAAAATAAAATTGCGGCATGGTTTGCATATTTGACTGTGAGATACACCCGTGTGATACTGTTGTTGTTTTGTTCCGCTATTCAATAAACACCTTTCTAGGGCAAGATCATAAATTACAGAAACATGAGGAGACCGTCAAATAGGGGCCGTGGCCTGGGTCGTGGTGCTGTTGGTAGAGCTCCTGTTGCAAGGAGAGGACGTGGTCGATCTGTGCCAGCTACACGCACAAGTGAAACACCTTCCTCAATGTGAGTAGGCGACAGAACTTGCAGCAGTATTTGGTAGGGCATGATGCGCCTCTAGAAGTGATGAGGCCAGAACAAGTAGAGGCAATAGTAGATTGGGTTGCTGCTGATAGTGCCTCCAGTTCCTTTACATTGTCTCCCACCCAGTCAACTGCAGAAAGGTCAGAGTTGGCACCTGCAGCCGATGTCCAACCGTCTTTCACCTCACCCCCTTGGAAATCAGGCAAGCAGTCTGAGCCCCAAGTCATGCAGCAGTCTCTTCTTTTTGATGACTCTGTCAGCAGGGTTTCCCAGGGCCATCCACCTAGCCCGGCGCCAGAAGTGGAAGAGATTGAGTGCAGCGATGCCCAACCACTTATTTCTCAAGATGAGTACATGGAAGGACCATCGCAGCATGTCTCCGATGATGACGAAACGCAGGGGCCAACTGCTGCGGCACTCAGAATTGTGGAGACCGACAAGGAGGGCAGGGGTGAAGACTGGGTGGAAGATGATGTGGAGGACGAGGAGGTCCTCGACCCCACATGGAATGAAGGTCATGCAGGTGACCTGAGTAGTTTGGAGGAAGAGGCGGTGGTCGCGTCGCACAGAGCCACCAGCACAGCAGAAGAGGGAGCAGAGGAGCGGCCGTGCCCTAGACACTACGCCCGCTACTGCCCAAGGCAGTAAGGGATCGAGTGCACCAAAGCCAGCTCAAAGGTGTTCTCTAGCGTGGAAGTTCTTCAGAAAATGTGCTGATGACAGGACACGAGTGGTTTGCACCCTGTGCAATCAGAGCCTGAAGCGAGGCATAAACCTTCTCAACCTGAGCACAACCTGCATGATCAGGCATCTAAGTGCAAAGCACAAGCTGCAGTGGAGTAGGCACCTTCAAAACCAAGAAAGGTCTCTGGCTCCTCCTGCTTCCTCTTCTGCTGCAGTCTCGGCCTCTTCATCCACCTCTGTAGTGATACCGGCACCTGCCACCCCGCAAACAGACGATCTGTCAGCAACACCACCACCTGGGTCACCAACCATCTCCACAATGTCCCGTGGAAGCGTTCAGCTTTCCATCTCCCAAACACTTCAGAGGAAGTACCCCCCCACCCACCCGCGATCCCTGGCCCTGAATGCCAGCATTTCAAAATTCTTGGCCTTTGAAATGCTGTCATTCCGTCTGGTGGAGACGCACAGTTTTAAAAGCCTTATGTCGGTGGCTGTCCCACAGTACGTCGTGCCCAGCCGCCACTACTTTTCCAGGCAAGCCATCCCTTCCCTGCACAACCAAGTGGGGGGAAAAAATCAGGTGTGCACTGCGCAACGCCATCTGTGCCAAGGTCCACCTAACTACCGATACGTGGACCAGTAAGCACGGTCAGGGGCGTTATATCTCCCTAAGGGCACACTGGGTAAATGCAGTGGCGGATGGGCCTGAGGCGGATAGCAGTTTGGCGCATGTCCTTCCACCACCGAGGATTGCAGGGCGCTTCAGTTTGCCTCCTGTTCCTAACTCCTCCTACTCCGCTTCCTCATCCTCTACCGCCTCCTCATCCGGTCAGCATAACACCTTCACCACCAACTTCAGCACAGCCAGGGGTAAACGACAGCAGGCAGTTTTAAAACTTGCCTGTTTGGGGGAAAAACCACACACCGCGCAGGAGTTGTGGAGGAGCATGGAACAGCAGAAAAATGAGTGGTTGCTGCCAGCGAGCCTCAAGCCCGGCCTGGTGGTGTGCGATAACGGGCGAAATCTCATAGCAGCTCTGGGCCTAGCCGGTTTGACGCACATCCCTTGCCTGGCGCATGTGCTGAATTTGGTGGCGCAGAGGTTCTTTAAAAATTACCCCGATATGTCAGAGCTGCTGCAGAAAGTGCGGGCCGTCTATGCCCACTTTCGGCATTCTCACCCTGCTGCTGCTCGCCTGTCAGCGCTGCAGCGTAACTTCGGCCTTCCCGCTCACCGCCTCATATGTGACGTGCCCACAAGGTGGAACTCCACCTTGCACATGCTGGAAAGACTGTGCGAGCAGCAGCAGACCATAGTGGAGTTTCAGCTGCAGCACGCACGCGAGAGTCGCTCTGCGGAACAGCACCACTTCACCACCAATAACTGGGCCTCCATGCGAGACCTGTGTGCCTTGTTGCGCTGTTTTGAGTACTCCACCAACATGGCCAGTGCCGATGACGCCGTTGTCAGCTTATCTATCCCACTTCTATGCCTCCTTCAAAAAACGATTCGGGCGATGATGGAAGAGGATGTGGCACAGGATGAGGAGGAGGAGGATGAAGAGGTAACATTTCCAAGGCTTTCAGGGCAGTCATTCGCAAGTGGATCCGAGGGTGGGTTCCTGCACCCACAAACGCCAGGGACACAATTGTCCAGCAGAGGCACAGTTCTGGAGGATGAGGAGATGGAGGAGGAGATGGAACCATGTTCACAGCAGGGTGGCACCCAGGCCAGCTCATGGCCATCACTGGTGCGTGGCTGGGGGGATACCGAGGAAACAGACGATACACCTCCCACAGAGGACAGCCTTTTGTTGCCTCTGGGCAGCCTGGCACACATGAGCGATTACATGCTGCAGTGTCTCCACAACGACCGCCGAGTTGCCAACATTCTAACTTGTGCTGATTACTGGGTGGCCACGCTGCTGGATCCCCATTACAAGGACAACGTACCATCCTTAATTCACTCACTGGAGCGCGATCGCAAGATGCGCGAGTACAAGTGCACGCTGGTAGACACGATGCTGCTGGCATTCCCACCTGACAGCGGGGCCACAGTGGAAGCACAAGGCCAAGGCAGAGGAGGAGGAGGAAGAGGTCGCCAACACAACCAGGGCACCGCCAGCACCTCAGAAGGCAGGGTTAGCATGGCCGAAATGTGGAAAAGCTTTGTCAGCATGCCACAACAAACAGCAGCACCAGCAGCTCATATGGAACGTCTTAGCAGGAGGCAGCATTTCACCAACATGGTGGAGCAGTATGTGTGCACACGCCTACATGTAGTGAATGACGGGTCTGCCCCCTTCAACTTCTGGGTCTCCAAATTGGGCACATGGCCTGAGCTTGCCCTTTACGCCTTGGAGGTGCTGGCGTGCCCTGCAGCCAGTGTTTTTTCTGAACGTGTATTTAGCACGGCTGGGGGCGTTATCACAGACAAGCGCAGCTGCCTGTCCAGAGACAATGTGGACAAGCTCACGTTCATTAAAATGAACCAGGCATGGATCCCACAGGACTTTTCCGTACCTTGTGCAGAATAGAGATGGATACCGACCTTACCCAGCCATTGTTCTATTTTTGATCTTTCTCACTCTTTTGGGGTGTACCCTCATTTAAA
Source organism: Pelophylax lessonae (assembly GCF_965119305.1). Taxonomy (NCBI): domain Eukaryota; kingdom Metazoa; phylum Chordata; class Amphibia; order Anura; family Ranidae; genus Pelophylax; species Pelophylax lessonae. Next base: position 25,584,947 of record NC_138768.1, on the reverse strand, counting down.
ATGACTGAAAAAAAGCAGTGTTGGCTACCTCGTCCTCCTCCACCGCCACTTCCACCTACACCGCCACATCCACCACCACCTCAACCTCCCTCCTACTCCATATGGGCCTCGTCCTTCACAGATGAAGAAAATTGTTTTATTTTTCCTTTTTTTTTGTTGTTTTAAGTTATTTCCCTATCCACATTTGTTTGCAGAGCACTTGCCATGCTCTTAACTACGTTTTGCTGCCATTTGCAGCACTCTAGCCCTTTCCATTGGTGTTTTAGAGCCATTTTAGTGCCTGAAAGTTCGGGTCCCCATTGACTTCAATGGGGTTCGGTGTCCGGGTAAAGTTCGGAAAAAGTCCGGGACACGGACCCGGACTTTTTTTTCAAGCTCGGCCGAACCCGCCAAACACGGACATCCAGGTGTCCGCTCAACTCTAGGCATGATCCCCTCTCTTCAGACACTGGGCCGCAGGGCAGTATTCCAACATGATAACGACCCCAAACACACCTCCTAGACAACCACTGCCTTGCCAAAGAAGCTGAGGGTAAAGGTGATGGACTGGCCAAGCATGTCTCCAGACCTAAACCCTACTGAGCATATGTGGAGAATCAGAAACTGAAGGTGGAGGAGCGCAAGATCTCTAACATCCACCAGCTCCATGATGTCGTCATGGAGGAGTGGAAGAGGACTCCAGTGGCAACCTCTGAAGCTCTGGTGAACTCCATGCCCAAGATGGTTAAGGCAGTGCTGGAAAATAATAGTGGCCAAAATATTGACACTTTGAGCCCAATTTGGACATTTCCACGTAGGGGTGTACTCACTTTTGTTGACAGCGGTATAGACATTAATGGCTGTGTGTTGAGTTATTTTGAGGGGACAGCAAATGTATACTGTTATACAAGCTGTACACTCACTACTTTACATTGTAGCAAAGTGTCATTTCTTCAGTGTTGTCACATGAAAAGATATAATTAAATATTTACAAAAATGTGAGGGGTGTACTCACTTTTTTGAGATACTGTACATTTGCATGTGTCTTTTTCTAGTCAAACATTTTTTTTTTTTTGTTCCTCATTCTCAGAAACTATAATCCCTTGTGACAATTTTTTTCAGATGCCAAATGCCACCCCCTCTTTTGCAATGTGCATTCCTGATAATCATACTGACAGAGTGGAGAGGTCAGGAGTGGGTAACCTATAGAGTGCAGAAGTCAGGAGTAAAAGTAATGTGTTGAGTGCTGAAACCCATCTCCACCAAGTAACATATGGTGCGTACAGTGTAAAAGTAACACACAGTGTGCAGGAGCCATGAGTGTATAACATACAGAATTAAGGGGTCAGAAGTATATAACAAACAGATGGATGGGTCAGGAGTGGGTAACATACTAATTGCAGGGTCAGGAGTAAAATAAAATATGCTGTAATGGTTGATTTACAAAAGGCAAACAAACTGTGCATTCTGCAAATGCAGTTGCACCAAAGCTTGGTAAAGGAGGTGAAGCTTTATTTGCAAAGAATACCCAATCGTATGCAAAGAAAATAAAAAAAACAGGATTTTTCCTTACACATATTGGATAATGGAAGTCCCCAGAGCTTCCCCTCATTTGCTAAGCTCTGGAAGAACTGCTTTTGCAGAGGGCACAGTCTCTTTGCCTTTAGTAAATCCTCTCCATTGGCTGTATGTGATGCTCTTAACCAGTAAATATTTTTAAATTTCCTTTGGGTGAGATGAACTTGAGATTTACCCCTTTACATATCCAAGAGCATTTATCCCTTTACACATCCAAGAGGATTTTATTGGGTGTTCTTTGCAAATTGAAGCTTCCCCTCATTTACTAAGCTCTGGAGCAACTGCACTTGTAAAGTGCACAGTCTATTTGCCTGTAGTAAATGAACCCACATAGCCCAGAAAACAGAATCCAGAAATTAGGTGAAATATAATAACATAATGGAGACAATGGCATTTATAAACCATATATCAAGTTATAGAAAAGAATGAGGAAGAAGCCCTCCTCCTTCATTGAACAGACAATCTAATATACTGTAAGAGGAACATGTCTGGAAGGAAATTGGGATATGACAAAACAGAAAACAGACCAAATGAGGGAAAGGGAAGTAAGAAAGGAACCATACGAGCAGAGACAGAATTAGAGGGGAGAGAGAGGGAGCCAGGATAGGGCCTATAGTGAGCGGTGTTGCCTTATGAGGAGTTTATGTGTCATCTCCATTAGTAACTGTGAATAGATGTGTGTTAATATGTGGATGAGATATTGACTTTTGGTTTCATCTAATAGTTGATATAAATTATATGAAGCTGTGTAAAACCAGTAAATTTGATTAGCAAGTCCTTTTGAAATGCAAGAATGTGGTTAGGTTGGTGTTATTGTAATTAGTTCCAGTTCAAAGGTTGGCCTTTTGTCTACCCTGATCACTACATGTAGTAAACAGCAGCCTTCTTTGATTCATCCAATCAGGCTGTGCCCAATATACATTGCTAGGTACAGTGACCAATTAGGGAGAGTTATATGAGCCACAGTAACAGAAAGGAGGGGCGATATAGAAAGCTTGGTCACCAAACTATATCTCTCTCTTTTTTGTTTGAACACACGGCAGACACCATGCCCCAACCTGAAGTTGAAAGGTAAACTGACTCCCTCCTTATACATACATTGTATTGTAAATATGGCTATTGTGGGTAATTTGTAAATATCATATAGGCCAGGGGATTTAGGCTGCATTCACATGTCAGCGTATTGATCGCGGGCAGAATCGCCGCGATTCCGCCCACGATCCGGAAATCATTGCAAATCGCGGGACACATGTGCGTTGCCCGTGATTTGCAATAGCACCCCAAACGCTGTGCGATGTTGCCGCGAATTCCGCCTGTTGAATCGCGGTAACATCACGCAAAAAAAATTGCGGGACACATTACTCTCTAAAGAAGCTCTTGTACTTTTTTGGGTGTAATGCGTCCCGCAATTTTTTTTTGCGCAATGTTACCGCGATTCCGCGGGCGGAAATCGAAGCAACATTGCACAGCGTTTGGGGTGCTATTGCAAATCACGGGCCACGCACACGCATCCCACTATTTGCAATGATTTCTGGATCGCGGGCGGAATTGGTGGCGGTGGATGTAGCGGTGTAGGTGGAAGCGGCGGCGGTGGAGGAGGAGGAGGAGGATGAGGTAGCCAACACTTGTTTTTATTTATTTATTTATTTTTTTAATTAGGGTATACCCCAAAAGAGTAGGAAAGATCAAATAAAACAATGGCTGGGTAAGACCAGTATACATATCTATTCTGCACAAGGTATGGACAAGTCCTGTGGAATCCATGCCTGGTTCATTTTAATGAACGTGAGCTGCTTGTCCACGTTTGCTCTGGACAGGGGGCTGCGCTTGTCTGTGATAACGCCCCCAGCCGTGCTAAATACCTGTTCGGATAATACACTGGCTGCAGAGCAGGCCAGCACCTCCAAGGCATAAAGGGAAAGCTCAGGCCATGTGCCCAACTTGGAGACCCAGAAGTTGAAGGGGGCAGACACGTCATTCAGTACGTCTGGGCGTGTGCACACATACTGCTCCACCATGTTAGTGAAATGCTGCCTCCTGCTAAGACGTTTCATATCAGCTGGTGGTGCTGCTGCTTGTTGTGACGAGCTGACAACGTTTTTCCACATTTTGGCCATGCTAACCCTGCCTTCTAAAGGTGCTGGCGGTGCCCTGACTGCGCGCATCTTCCGATCACACTCCAGTGAGTGAATTAAGGAGGGTACATTGTCCTTGTAATGGGGATCCAGCAGAGTGGCCACCCAGTAATCAGAACAAGTTACAATGTGGGAAACTCGTGGAGACACTGCAGCATGTAATCGCTCATGTGTGCCAGGCTGCCCAGAGGCAACGAAAAGCTGTCCTCTGTGGGAGGTGTATACTCTGTGTCTTCTGTATCCCCCCAGCCATGCACCAGTGGTGGTCATGAGCTGGCCTGGGTGCCACCCTGCTGTGAACATGGTTCCATCTCCTCCTCCATTTCCTCATCCTTGTCATCCTCCAGAACTGTGCCCCTGCTGGACAATTGTGTCCCTGGCATTTGTGGGTGCAGGAACCCACCCTCGGAACCACTTGTGAATGACTGCCCTGAAAGCCTTGGAAATGATACCTCTTCCTCCTCCTCCTCCACCACATCCTCTTCCATCATCGCCCAAAGCGTTTTTTCAAGAAGGCATAGAAGTGGGATAGTTGAGCTGAGAACGGTGTCATCGGCACTGGCCATGTTGGTGGAGTACTCGAAACAGTGCAACAAGGCACACAGGTCTCGCACTGAGGCCCAGTTATTGGTGGTGAAGTGGTGCTTTTCCGCAGAGTGACTCACGCGTTCATGCTGCAGCTGAAGCTCCACAATGGCCTGCTGCTGCTCGCAAAGTCTGGCCAGCATGTGCAAGGTGGAGTTCCACGTTGAGGGCACGTCACATATGAGGCGGTGAGCGGGAAGGCCGAAGTTACGCTGCAGCGCTGACAGGCGAGCAGCAGCAGGGTGAGAACACCGAAAGTGCGCACAGACAGCCCGCACTTTCTGCAGCAGCTCTGACATATTAGGGTAATTTCTAAGGAACCTCTGCACCACCAAATTCAGCACATGCGCCAGGCAAGGGATGTGCGTCAAACCGGCTAGGCCCAGAGCTGCTATGAGATTTTGCACATTATCGCACACCACCAGGCCGGGCTTGAGACTCACTGGCAGCAGCCACTCATCAGTCTGCTGTTCAATGCCCCTCCACAACTCCTGCGCAGTGTGGGGTATTTCCCCCAAACAGGCAAGTTTTAAAACTGCATACTGTTGTTTACCCCTGGCTGTGCTGAAGCTGGTGGTGAAGGTGTTACGCTGACCAGATGAGGAGGCGGTAGAGGATGAGGAAGCGGAGCAGGAGGAGTTAGGAACAGGAGGCAAAGTAAAGCGCCCTGCAATCCTCGGTGGTAAGGACATGCGCCAAACTGCTATCCGCCTCAGGCCAAGCCACCACTGCATTTACCCATTGTACTGTTAGGGAGATATAACGTCCCTGACCGTGCTTACTGGTCCACGTATTCATAGCTAGGTGGACCTTGCCACAGATGGCGTTGCGCAGTGCACACCTGATTTTGTCACCCACTTGCTTGTGCAGGGAAGGGATGGCTTGCCTGGAAAAGTAGTGGTGGCTGGGCACGACATACTGTGGGACAGCCACCACCATAAGGCTTTTAAAACTCTGCGTCTCCACCAGACGGAACGACAGCATTTCAAAAGGCCATCAATTTTGTAATGCTGGCATTCAGGGCCAGGGATCGCGGGTGGGTAGGGGGGGTACTTCCTCTTCTGCTCCAGTGTTTGGGAGATAGAAAGCTGAACGCTTCCACGGGACATTGTGGAGATGGTTGTTGGTGACCCAGGTAGTGGTGTTGCTGGCAGATCCTCTGTTTGCGGGATGGCAGGTGCCACTGTCAATACAGAGGTGGATGAAGAGGACGAGATTGCAGCATAAGAGGAAGCAGGAGGAGCCAGAGACCTTTCTTGATTTTTGAGGTGTTTACTCCACTGCAGCTCGTGCTTTGCACTTAGATGCCTGTCATGCAGGTTGTGCTCAGGTTGAGAAGGTTTATGGCTAGGTTCAGGCTCTGATTTCACAGCGTGCAAACCACTCATGTCCTGTCATCATCACATTGTCTGAAGAACTGCCATGGTAGGGGACTCTTTTGAGCTGGCTTTGGTGTGCTCAGTCCCTTGCTGCATTGGGCAGTAGCAGGCGTAGTGTCTAGGGCACGGTCGCTCCGCTTTTGTACCCTGCTCCCTCTTCTGCTGTGCTGGTGGCTCTGTGCGACCACCGCCTCTTCCTCCAAACTACTCAGGTCACCTGCATGATGTTCATTCCATGTGGGGTCGAGGACCTCATCGTCCTCCACAACATCTTTCACCCCTGCCCTCCTTGTCGGTCTCCACAATTCGGAATTTCCACAGCAGTTGGCACCTGTGTTTCGTCATCATCCGAGACATGCTGTGATGGTCCTCCTATGTACTCATCTTGAGACATAAGTGGTTGGGCATCGGTGCACTCAATCTCTTCCACTTCTGGGGCAGGGCTAGGTGGATGGCCCTAGAAATCCATGCTAACAGAGTCATCAAAAAGAAGAAGAGACTGCTGCATGACTTGGAGCTCAGACTGCTTGGCTGATTTGCAAGGAGAAGAGGTGAAAGATTGATGGACATCGGCTGCAGGTGCCAACTCTGACCTTTCAGCAGTAGACTGGGTGCCAGACAATGTGAAGGAACTGGAGGCACTGTCAGCATCCCAATCTACTATCGCCTGTACTTGTTCTGGCCTCAACATTTGTATAGGCGCATTAGGCCCTGCCAAATACTGCTACAGGTTCTGTCGCCTACTTGCAGCTGAGAAAGGTGTTTCACTTGTGCATGAGGCTGGCAAAGATCGACCACGTCCTCTCCTTGCAACAGGAGCTCCACCAGCAGCACCACTACCCAGGCCACGTCCTTTATTTGACCTTCTTCTCCTATTTCTTTAATTTAGGATCTTCCCCTAAATGGGTGTTTATTGAATAGCGGAATAGAACAACAACAGTATCCAAAGGGTGTATCTCACAGTAAAATATGCAGACTAGGCCGCAATTTATTTTTTTCCCCTAAATGGGTTTTTATTGAAAAGCAGAATACAACCGTATCCAATGGGTGTATCTCACAGTAACATAATCAGACTAGGCTGCAATTTAATTTTTTCCCCCTAAATGGGTTTTTATTGAAAAGTGGAATACAACAACAGTATCCAATGGGTGTATCTCACAGTAACATATGCAGACTAGGCTACAATTTAATTTTTTTCCCCTAAATGGGTTTTTATTGGAAAGCGGAATACAACAACAATATCCAATGGGTGTATCTCACAGTAACATATGCAGACAAGGCTGCAATTTATTTTTTTTCCCCTAAATGGGTTTTTATTGAAAAGCGGAATACAACAGTATCCAATGGGTGTATCTTACAGTAACTTATGCAGACTAGGCTGCAATTCATTTTTTTTCCCTAAATGGGATTTTATTGAAAAGCGGAATAGAACAACAGTATCCAACGGGTGTATCTCACAGTAATGTATGTATGAAACATTTTTATTTTTCCCTTTAATTGGTGCTTTTTGAATAGCAGATTAGAACTTCAGTGTCTAAACGCTGTATGACAGTGTCACAGTAAAGTATGAATGAAAAACTGAAAAATAATTGTCCCCTTAAATTGGTGCTTGTCGATGCAGATTAGAACTGCGGTATCTAAACGCTGTAAGTCACAGTAAAATATGAAGGAAAAGGTTTTTTTTAATCCAGATTAAGCAGACACATATGCACTGAGCTTGCATTACATGGCTCCTACATGCCGCATGCCGCCCACCTAACAGACTGATAAAACTTGTTTTTTTTTTTCTCCCTCCTCCTCACTGGGCTCAGGTCAGGACAAAAAGATTGTGCACTGCACCCCCACACAATAAAATCAATGTAGATCGCTGTCTGGTTAAAGAAGATTCTTCCTATTCTTTCCCTGAAAGCAATCTCCAGCCTGCCCCTACAATAATCTCCTATCTCTCCCTCAGCAGCAGCAGAAACCTGTGCCTGCGCCATCTTGGGGCCTACCATGCTTCTCCTTCCTTGGGAGTTAGATCTGAACAGATCTGGGATAATTTTGCTCCCTGCTGATCCTCTGGAGTGTAGATGTTTGGGATGACTTCCCAGCTTTCAGATTCTGCCCATAGTTTTGATGGATGTTTGTGGATTGAGCCATAGTGTGCTGAGGTAAGAGAGCTGCCGGTGGAGCTGCACTAGAAAGCAGCCATCTCTTCCGTGCGCCAAGCCACGCCCCCTGCCTATCCTAATGTTTTTGGTTTGGGTCACTACCAACCCCCAAGGCCAACTTTTTCTGCACTTGTATGACAGGTGCATACAATTTAAATGTTGTATGTCATTTTTAACAGCAAGCCCTGTCCCTCTGCCCTGCTAACTGTGAGGGGTTATGGTGTTCAGGCACCACCTACAGCAAAGGCCCACATTTTGGCACCTTTATATAACATGCAATTTTTACATTTGTATGGTATTCTTACCTGCAGGTCCCATTCCTGCACCCAGCAAGAGTAACTGCGAGGGCTTGGTTACGGTGTTCAGGCACCACCAACAGCAAAGGCCCAATTTTTGGCACCTGTATATCACATGCAATTTTTTTAATGTGTATGGTATTCTTACCAGCAGGTCCCGTTCCTGCACCCAGGAAGAATAACTGCTAGGGCTTGGTTACGGTGTTCAGGCACCACCAACAGCAAAGGCCCAATTTTTGGCACCTGTATAGCACATGCAAATTTTAAATTTGTATGGAATTCTTACCAGCAGGTCCCATTCCTGCACCCAGCAAGAATAACTGCTAGGGCTTGGTTATGGTGTTCAGGCACCACCTACAGCAATGGCCCAATTTTTGGCACCTGTGTAGCACATGCAATTTCAAATTTGTATGGAATTCTTACCAGCAGGTCCCGTTCCTGCACCCAGCAAGAGTAACTGCGAGGGGTTGGTTACAGTGTTCAAGAACCACCAACAGCAAAGGCCCAATTTTTGGCACCTGTATGACAAGTAAATGCAATTTGAAATTTGTATGGATTTTTTAGCAGCAAGGCCCATTCCTGCACCCAGCAAGAGTAACTGCAAGGGGTTACGGTGTTCAGGCACCACCAACATCCAAGGCCCAATTTTGCTGCACCCGTATGACAAGTACATGCGATTTGAAATTTGCATGTATATCTGTATATGACATTTTTTTCTTTAGAAATGTCAGTATAGCTGCAGCAGGCTACATACATTGTAGAGATGCACTACTTTTCAGGCACATTCAGGGGACCCCCCAGGCACGATATTTGAAGGAATTTTTCATTTTTATAGTTTCACTTTAAGCCTCATTAAATCAGTAAATCAGTGCTCCTTTAAAAACAATTGTTTTAAAAAAACATTTTTTTCATTGCTACATGTTCCCCAGGTCAGTACCCAGACCCCCATACACTTTTTTGGGGCAATAACTTGCATATAAACCTTCAAAATGAGGCCGTTTGATTTTCAATGTTCGAGTCCCATAGACTTCAATGGGGTTCATTTGTTTGACTCAAACTTTTCCTCTGTTCGCGGTGTACTGGTGCGAACTGAACCGGGGGGTGTTCGGCTCATCACTACTTATATATAGTGATGGATGAACATCGGATGGGGCGGTTCGCGAACGTGACCCGCAAACTTTCTCAAATGTTCGTGAACCTCAAGTTCGTGGCAGACCCCAATCACTTTAATGGCAGACGAATATTAAAAACCTTCAGGTCACATTTGCAGCCACAAAATACTAACTATTTGTGCACACATAGTCCCACAACATGGACACTGACATACCAGAAGTATTGCTATTGGAAAAGTTGCCATAAAAAATATATATTTTTTTTTTTTCAGCCAAAATTTTTTTTTTTTTTCTAAATCAGCCAGAACTGAAAGCAGCTGGTAAATACATGTCAACTACATATAGGGTCCATTAACAAGTCTGTAAAATGGGTCCGCATCCGTTCCACAATTTAGTGGAACCTTTACAGACCCAATGATTTTCAATGCCAGTCTGAAAAATTAGGCATTCACAGGATAAAGAAGTAAGTGTCGGCCAGCACAGGCCCCAAAAATTAGCCAACAAGCGTACACCTGACAGCAAACAACTTTGTATTCTGTGGCTGGAGGTACATTAGGCATTCATAGGATAAATAAGTGTCGGCCATTACAGGCCCCAAAAATTAGGCATTCAGCGGGCAAAAAAAGGCCTTTTATACCGCTGTATTTACCTAAGACAGGGACGATGAATTATTATGGGTGGTGGCAGATATTTGTGGGCTGTCATGAGGAATTTGAATCAAACATGGTCTACTGGTCACATGTGTTGAATTCCTCTGAGATCGATGCCTCATTAATTTTTATAAATGTGAGGTAGTCAACACTGTCGTGAGCTAGGCGAGTGCGCTTATCTGTCATGAACCCCCCTGCTGTGCTGAACGTCATTTCGGACAGGACATTGGATGAGGGGAAAGCCAACAGTTCCATTGCAAATTGCGCAAGCTCTGGCCAGAGGTCAAGCCTGCCAACCCAGTAGTCCAGGGGTTCATCAATTCTCAGAGCGTCCACATCGGCCGTTAACCCGATGTAGTCAGACACCTGTCGGTCTAGGCATTCCCTGAAGCTGAATCCGGAGGACAGCTGTGGATGGGTCGGCTGAAAGAATGATCTGATATCAGAAGTGACCAACACATCTTCAAACTGCCCTCTTCTTGCAGGCGCTGCAGGAGTGGAAATTCCTCTGCCAGTGCATGCAAAAGCAGAATGCAGCATTTCCCGAAGCAAGGCCTGGAAGTGCTGCATTCTGACAGCCCTCTGTGATGGTGGTAGCATTTCTGCCATTTTTTTTGTACCGGGGGTCTAAGTATGTTGCCACCCAGTTCAGGTCCTTGCCCTTTATGCTTTTTATATGGGGGTCCCTCTTAAAACCCTGGAACATGAAGGCCCCCATTTGCACTAAACTGGAAGCAGTGTAGTGGCCTGGCTCCAGCTCATCATCCAGGATAATGTCACCCTCTTCTCCTCCCCCCATCCACGGACAACACCAAGGATCCCCAGAACCTGTCTTGTCGCAGAGTTCATACAGGTAGTCGTTAACTGCACATTTCTGCTGGAGCAGCCTATCAAGCATATACAAGGTTTAGTTCCATCGCGTCCTGTCGCAGAGTTCATACAGGTAGTCGTTAACTGCACATTTCTGCTGGAGCAGCCTATCAAGCATATACAAGGTTTAGTTCCATCGCGTCGAGCAGTCACAAATAAGACGTCTGACGGGCAGGTTGTGTCTCCGCTGAATGTCAGCAAGGCGAGCCATGGCTGTGTAAGATCTTCTGAAATGGCCCGAGATTTTCCTGGTCTGCCGCAAGATGTCCTAAACCCTAGGGTATTTGACAATGAATCGCTGCACGACCAAGTTCAGGACATGTGCCATGCATGGCACATGTGTCATTTTGCCCTGTTTCAGCGCGCTCAGCAGATTGGCACCGTTGTCGCACACCACTTTATCAACTGTCAAATTGTGCGGTGTTAGCCACTGATCTGCCTTTGAATGTAAAGCTGAAAGGAGTGCAGGACCAGTGTGGCTCTTGGCTTCCAGGCACAACAGAAGCAGCACAGCATGGCAATGTCTCACCTGGCATGTCGAATAGGTTCTGGGGGTCTTGGGCAGGGCAGCGGAAGAGACGGTAGCAGCAGAAAAGGAGGAGTCAGCCAAAGAGGAGAGGCAGTTCCGACAAGCCAGCGGTCAACCGTTGAGCAAGAGGGTTATCCGGCATCATAGTTTTTTTATGCTCCAACATTTGGGCCATGGAAGCCTGCCGTTTTCCAGAAAAACTTGAGGACGGCATGATGGAAGGTGGAGTGGAGGACAATTGTGAGGAGAGAGGAGAAGGAGAAGAGGCTGGACGGTGAGAGCCTGGAGTGTGGCTTTGTGGGTTCTGATTTGTGGGTCCCTATCTGCTGGTCCATCTCTCCCTCTGAACTCCCCTCCTCTTCCTCTCTTGTGGGCATCCACGTGATGTCCATAGACACGTCATCATCGGCGTCACCTTCCCCACCACTAACATTTGAGATCTCGGAGTAGGCAGCAACAGCGGGGACCAACCTCCTTGGGCTGATCTGGGTACTGTCGTCAGACTGCTGAGTGGCGGCTGTTGCTACCTCCTCTTCCTGATCCAATGCCAAGAATGGCTGCGTATCAAAAATGTCTTGTTATGGATCAAAAAATAATTCCTGTGACTCAAGCGGAGGGTATATGGTGGTGGTGGTGGTGTTGGTGGTGGTGTCTTTGCGGGTACACACAGCAGAGAGTGAAGAGGGTGCCGATAGAGAGGATGAGGAGGGTGCAGAGAAGGAAGGCTGAGTGAGCCACTCAACCAAGTCTGGTGCATCCTTTCACGTAATCAATTGCACTTTCTGCAACTTCCCACTTTGGCTCCGGCCTGGTGCTCCTGCCCTACCACCCCTGCGGAAGGGCCTGCCTCTTCCTCTGCCTGTCATTTTTTAGATGACCCTGTGACAAAAGTCTCTAGAGAAGCGCAGTATATGTGGAAGAAGGTATATAACCCCCCGCTTCAATCTTTTTGGGGGGCCACTGGTTTATCACATCAGTTATGAAAAATATTTTCTAGTAACTTTTGTTACGGTGTGTAGCAGAGTTAACGCAGCGAAAGAGGCAAAATTTCCCAAATACCCAAATACACTATAATATGCTTTCTATATTAGAAAGTATATTATAAGTGTATTACACCCCTATATACTGCACACCAAACAATAGTACACCTAAACCAGTCCTTTAAAGGACTTTTATGGACCTATTACTGAGTGATTTGTGTCACTGACAATCTGTCCCTGCTCCACATAGCAAACCTCTCCCTACACTGACACAAGACAGAATATAGACATTTAGACAGTACACCTAATACCAGTCCTAAAAAGGACTTTTGTGGACCTATTATCGAGCAATTTGTGTCACTTACAATCTGTCCCTGCTCCACAGAGCAAACCTCTCCCTACACTGACAAAAGGCAGAATGTAAAATGGCAGCCAGATCAGGTCTATTTATAAGGTAGGGGGCATGTCCATGTGCTGAAATGTCTCAATTGGCTGTCCTGTACCACCTGATGGATGTGTCATGGGTCAAAGTTCTTCACAATGTAAAAGAATATGGTGGTCGCGAACTTCACCATATGTTCGCATGATCGGCGGACAGTGAACAAGCAAAGTTCACCGCGAACCGACCGCCGGGTGAACCCCAAGGCCATCTCTACTTATATATAATTTTTCCTGGTCACTGAGAATATACCATAAGATTCACCAGCGAATCAGTATATAAAAGAAGGACTGTTACAAGGAATAGGATTTGTTAGCTCCCTCTTCTCTGCAGGACTCCCCCCTGATGATGCAAGTGTTGCGAAACATGTAGGTAGAGTCTACCATCAGCCTGAAGTCGGCAAGCCGAGAGGATCTCTTTCCAGCTGTATTTTGATTGCTACAAACACCCTGTTTGCATTGTCCTGCTCGTTTTTACCCATGTCTTGGTGAGTGCAATAAAACCTTTAAATATATCTGTTTGGTTTGACATACTGCACTATTGGTCCTCTTTTGCTTTTTGTTCTTGGCATTTACACTTCTTGGAGACTATTGGGAATCCTGACATGCCATCTGGTAATGAGAATCTGTGATCGATCCTATTACCCCTGGTGGGACCCACTCCTTTTTTGGAATTGTACAACTGCTTTTTTGATTGCTGTGAGAACAGTAATCCACTTCATTTTGTAAGAGGCCATCTTAGCATGCGGTGGAGGTGTAGGACACTTTGAATTTCAACTTTGTACATCAAGGGTGCTGTTTACATAAATTTATCTACACTTCGGATGCTTTCAGTTCATGCGTTTTTGTAGATTATTCATCATTGTGCATTTTAAACCATTGCATTTTGGATTTCTGCATTTTGGTGGAGGTGTAGGACACTTTGAACTGTTTATTTATTCTTGCATATCATAAGTGTTGTTTTATACATATTAATCTCCACTTCGGATATTTTCAGTTCATGTATTTTGTGTGGACCTTTCAGTATTGTGCATTTTAAATCAATTGCATTTTTGAATTTTTTAGCGCTGCATTTTATTTTATCTTCTCTGCAGGTGCCTTTGTTTCATATTAACTCTTTGTTGATTAGCTTCAATATACCATTCGAAGGCTCACACAGGCTGTTTCACTTTGAAGCATTTTGTTCTACATTGGAAATCTGTTGGGGGTATATATCCATCTCCCTAATGAAGCTAGGAGGGCCATGAAAGAGTGTGGAAAAGTTTTTCATGGAATGTTATGTCTATTAGAGCAAGTCTTTTCAAACTTTATCTTTATCAGCAATTACTTTTTCAAGTGAAACTTGAGTTGTTCAAGCTATGCATTATGAGTACTTTACATACAGCAGTTTTTGCTTTCTGAAAATTCCACAATACACTGGAGTTCATCTATTTGAACTACATCTCGGCTTCATTATCCAGTGCATCTCTCATGAAAATATAAACCTTTTGCATTTCTTGCATTTATTCGTGATGAGTGTTGGTGATGCATGCAGCTAGATTGGTCTGCAAATTGGAGTTGATTTGATGCAGATGCATCCAGGGGGGAGGGATGAGCAACATGGGTGGTGGGGATTTTAAATGTCTTTTGTGATATCACGTCTAAATCAGTGGCGGACCCCGAAAATGTTAGCCACTCCAGTGACAGTCCAGACCAGAGTCCCCCAGTGTCAGAGTCCCAGGCCAGGAGAAGCGGCGGCGGAGCCAAGAGCCTCTGTTGTAGTACCGCCGCCGCCGAGCTGCTGGCCTATACAGTAGTGACTGCACTGGTTGCTATTGCCGCTCGGCGTCTAGCAACCAGTAACATCACCTGAGGAGGAGGAGAGTGAAGCCCCAGCATTCTCTGCGGAGCCTCCTTCTCCTCTGCTGCGCGCCGGGTGGAGTGTTGGCTCCACCCACCTCGGCACCTCCTCCCTCCAGCGTCTCCAGCAGAGTGTCAGCCTACATATGCGAGTACAATTGAATCTAAAGGCTCTTTGTTAATGTGTGAGGGGGGGCTCTGTGGGGACCCTGATGTGGGGGAGGGCTCTGTGGGGACCCTGATGTGGGGGGGGCTCTGTGGGGACCCTGATGTGAGGGGGACTCTGTGGGGACCTTGATGTGAGGGGGGGCTCTGTTGGGACCCTGATGTGAAGGGGGCTCTGTGGGGACCCTGATGTAAGGGGGAGCTCTGTGTGGACCCTAATGTGAGGGGGGCTCTGTGGGAACCCTGATGTGAGGGGGAGCTCTGTGGGGACACTGATGTGAGGGGGGCCTCTGTGGGGACCCTGATGTGAGGGGGGCTCTGTGGGGACCCTGATGTAAGGAGGGGGCTCTGTGGGGACCCTGATGTAAGGAAGGGACCCTCTGGGAACCCTGATGTGAAGGGAGCTCTCTGGGGACCCTGATGTAAGGAGAGGGGGCTCTCTGGGGACCCTGATGTAACAAGGAGGGCTCTTGGGACTCTGATGTAAGATGAGGGACTCTGAGATCCCTGATATAAGGAGGGGGCTCTCTGGGGACCCTGATGTAACAAGGAGCAACTCTGGGGACCCTGATGTAAGGAGGAGGGCTCTTGGGACCCTGATGTAAGGAGGAGGGCTCTGGGGACCCTGATGTAAAGAGCGGGCTCTCTGGGGACCCTGATGTAAGGAGGGGGGCTCTGGGGACCCTGGTGTATGGAGGGGGGCTCTGGGGACACTATGTAATGAGGGGGGCTCTGAGGGCCCTGAGGTAATGAGGGAGGGCTCTGAGGACCCTCATGTAAGGAGGGGGGCTCTGGGGACCCTGATGTAATGAGGGAGGGCTCTGGGGACCCTGATGTAAGGAGGGGGGCTCTCTAAAGACCCTGATGTAACAAGGAGCAACTCAAGGGACCATGATGTAAGGAAGAGGGCTCTGGGGACTCTGATGTAAGGAGGAGGGCTCTGGAGACCCTGATGCAATGAAGGGGGCTCTGAGGACCCTGATGTGATGAGGGGGGCTCTGAGGACCCTGATGTAATGATGGGGGCTCTGGGGACACTGATGTAATAAGGAGAGGTCTCTGGGGACCCTGATGTAATAAAGAGAGGGCTCTTGGGACTCTGATGTAAGATGAGGGACTCTGAGATCCCTGATATAAGGAGGGGGCTCTCTGGGGACCCTGATGTAACAAGGAGCAACTCTGGGGACCCTGATGTAAGGAGGAGGGCTCTTGGGACCCTGATGTAAGGAGGAGGGCTCTGGGGACCCTGATGTAAAGAGCGGGCTCTCTGGGGACCCTGATGTAAGGAGGGGGGCTCTGGGGACCCTGGTGTATGGAAGGGGGGCTCTGGGGACACTGATGTAATGTGGGGGGCTCTGAGGGCCCTGAGGTAATGAGGGAGGGCTCTGAGGACCCTCATGTAAGGAGGGGGGCTCTGGGGACCCTGATGTAATGAGGGAGGGCTCTGGGGACCCTGATGTAAGGAGGGGGGCTCTCTAAAGACCCTGATGTAACAAGGAGCAACTCAAGGGACCATGATGTAAGGAGGAGGGCTCTGGGGACTCTGATGTAAGGAGGAGGGCTCTGGAGACCCTGATGCAATGAAGGGGGCTCTGAGGACCCTGATGTGATGAGGGGGGCTCTGAGGACCCTGATGTAATGATGGGGGCTCTGGGGACACTGATGTAATAAGGAGAGGTCTCTGGGGACCCTGATGTAATAAAGAGAGGGCTCTGGGGACCCTGATGCATGGGAGGGTGGCTCAAGGAACATTAATGTAAAGGGGGTGGCTCTGGAGACCCTGGTGTAAGGGGGGAGGGTGACTCTGGAGACCCCAATGTAAGGGGGGTGACTCTGGGGACATAAGGGGGAGGGGTCTTTGACGTAAGGGGGAAGACTCTGATAAAGAGGGGGGATGGGGATTTATGATGTAAGGGGGGACATTCATGTAAACAAGGGGGCTTGTCCTGACTACAGCACTCTGTTGTTTTGTCTGATAGATTGACTTCTGATAAACAGTCCTGCAGTATTCGGTCAGCACATGCAGCTGTGACTGCAATGCTGATCAATGTATTCTGACAGTGGGGGAATATAAAGACACAACAGGGGGGATTTCTCCATTCACCTTGGAATGTGTGGATGGGGAAATGTATTCAGTTTATTTTGTTCAGCTGGCTGAATGAAAAATACTGAACCATGTATGGCGAGCTTTAAGGTCTGTTCAGTGATCAGTTTCTGTGTGAAGTAAAGCATTTGTTATGGAAACGTTTAATTTTTTAAAAACGATCGTTCATTCTGAGGCTTGTATGTGTCTATAAAATGGTTACCTGTGGCCCAATGATAAGCAGTATTTTGTGGTAGAAGGATTGTGGTATGTGTGTGAAGTGTATACATCGAGTAGGCACAGATTCTGTTTTATCGCCCCCCTTTAAGCCCTTTCCTCTTTTAGCTGGGTACACACTTAAAGGAGAAGTACGGGGAAAGCTCATTTTGCAATACAATTCTGTAAGCAACAACTTTATTTCAGGCAGTGCCCCTCCTGAGACTAGACTCTGGATCCTGGTCTAAATGTATGTTTTATCCTGCTTTGTTTGAGATTAAAGGTTTATTAAGTTCACCACATGTAGCCCTGTCACTGTTACATTGAGCCCATATTTATGATGTGTATGTGGTTGACCTATGGTCACCAACACATATTAGTTACACATTGATATAGGCAAGGGAAGGTTAAGCTGCTATCCATTTTTTTTTTTCATGTATTGTGGAGAAGATCCCTTATTACAGGTCTAGTAGAACTTCAAGCATTCGTTTTTAGTTGTTTAGATACTCAGGGCCTGATTCATAGTACGGCGAATTGGCGTTTCGGCGGGATTTTGTGAACCGGCAAATTTTTAAGTCTGAAATTGGTATTCAAAGAACGGCGGGCGGAAAATAACGCCAACTGTGAGATTCATTAAGATCAACTAATGTCAGGACTGGACTTAAAAACAGTCCAGCTAAAAGGTGGACTAATTTTTTCAAAATCACAAAATATGTCAGGAAAAAAATAAAAAATGTGTGGGAAAGATGTGTTATATGATTTTGTGCTAAACTGCTTTTAAACTGTGTGAAAATGTTAAGTAGAAAAAAAGATATTAATAAAAGTGTAAAATGCAAAAATAGCTCCAGAATCAATTTCTGGCAGATAGCCCATGTGAGCATGCTCCAAACCAAAAACTAGGCTGAAAATAACGTTTTTGAAAACGTTAGTGGGAGTTTTATTGAATTTGCGGCAAATACCGCCGCAAATTCGCGGTAAAACGGCGCTATTCCGGCGCTAATAATTTTTCTTTTTAATTTTTTTTTTGCACATATCTATGTATGTCTATATATATATATATATGAATCACAAAAAAATATATATCTATACATAAATATATATATATATATATATATATATATATATGTGTGTGTATATATATATATATATATATATATATATATATATATATATATATATATATATATATATATGTGTGTGTATATATATATATATATATATATATATATACAGTGGGTACGGAAAGTATTCAGACCCCCTTACATTTTCCACTCTTTGTTATATTGCAGCCATTTGCTAAAATCATTTAGGTTCATTCTTCTTCCTCATTAATGTACACATAGCACCCCATACTGACAGAAAAACACAGAATTGTTGACATTGTTGCAGATTTATTAAAAAAGAAAAACTGAAATATCACATGGTCCTAAGTATTCAGACCCTTTGCTGTGACACTCATATATTTAACTCAGGTGCTTTCCATTTCTTCTGATCATCCTTGAGATGGTTCTACACCTTTATTTGAGTCCAGCTGTGTTTGATTATACTGATTGGACTTGATTAGGAAAGACACACACCTGTCTATATAAGACCTTCCAGATAACAATGCATGTCAGAGCAAATGAGAATCATGAGGTCAAAGGAACTGCCTGAAGAGCTCAGAGACAGAATTGTGGCAAGGCACAGATCTGGCCAAGGTTACAAAAAGATTTTTGCTGCACCTAAGAGCACAGTGGCCTCCATAATCCTCAAATGGAAGACGTTTGGGACGACCAGAACCCTTCCTAGAGCTGGCCGTCCGGCCAAACTGAGCTATCGGGGGAGAAGAGCCTTGGTGAGAGAGGTAAAGAAGAACCCAAAGATCACTGTGGCTGAGCTCCAGAGATGCAGTCAGGAGATGGGAGAAAGTTGTATAAAGTCAACCATCACTGCAGCCCTCCACCAGTCGGGGCTTTATGGCAGAGTGACCCGACGGAAGCCTCTCCTCAGTGTAAGACACATGAAAGCCCGCATGGAGTTTGCTAAAAAACACCTGAAGGACTCCAAGATGGTGAGAAATAAGATTCTCTGGTCTGATGAGACCAAAATATAACTTTTTGGCCTTAATTCTAAGAGGTATGTGTACAGAAAACCAGGCACTGCTCATCACCTGTCCAATACAGTCCCAACAATGAAGCATGGTGGTGGCAGCATCATGCTGTGGGGGTGTTTTTCAGCTGCAGGGACAGGACGACTGGTTGCAATCGAGGGAAAGATGAATGCGGCCAAGTACAGGGATATCCTGGACAAAAACCTTCTCCAGAGTGCTCTGGACCTCAGACTGGGCCGAAGGTTTACCTTCCAACAAGACAATGACCCTAAGCACACAGCTAAAATAATGAAGGAGTGGCTTCACAACAACTCCGTGACTGTTCTTGAATGGCCCAGCCAGAGCCCTGACTTAAACCCAATTGAGCATCTCTGGAGAGACCTAAAAATGGATGTGCACCAACGTTTACCATCCAACCTGACAGAACTGGAGAGGATCTGCAAGGAGGAATGGCAGAGGATCCCCAAAATCCAGGTGTGAAAGACTTGTTGCATCTTTCCCAAAAAGACTCCTGGCTGTATTAGATCAAAAGGGGGCTTCTACTAAATACTGAGCAAAGGGTCTGAATACTTAGGACCATGTGATATTTCAGTTTTTCTTTTTTAATAAATCTGCAACAATGTCAACAATTCTGTGTTTTTCTGTCAGTATGGGGTGCTATGTGTACATTCATGAGGAAGAAGAATGAACCTAAATGATTTTAGCAAATGGCTGCAATATAACAAAGAGTGAAAAATTTAAGGGGGTCTGAATACTTTCCGTACCCACTGTATATAGATAGATATAGATATAGATATATATAGATATATATATATATAGATAGATAGATACCCAAAAATAATTGTATGTATATATATATATATATATATATATATATATATATATATATATATATATATATATATATATATATATGAAAAGGAACACTAACACGGCTCCTCCCCGAAAATTAAACATTGTATATGTGTGAAATTAATATATTTTTGGGTTGGTTAGATATAGAATGTAACAATAATATATGTTTTTTTGCATATGTGTGTATATATATATATATATATATATATATATATATATATATATATATATATATATATATATATATATATATATATATATATATATATATATATATATATATATATATATATATATATATATGCAAAAAACTATATATTATTGTTACTTCCTACATCTAACCAACCCCAAAAATATATTAATTTCACACATATACAATGTTTCATTTTTGGGGAGAAGACGTATTAGTGTTACTTGTCATATATAACAACATACAGTTGTAGGTAGTTCAGGGATTCGAACACCCAAATACACTGTTGCAAGGCAGCGGTGCTAACCATTTAACTACCTAAAGCTAATGACATTTTTTTCAAAGCATGTGTGATTTGTACTTTAAAAAAAAAAAAATTATAAAAAAAAAAAAATTATATATATATATATATATAGATATATATATATCTATATATATATATATATATATATATATATATATATATTCTATTTAGACCCAATTCAAGCTCAAATAATTTTTATTTATTAAATTTTTTTGATGGACTAATTGAATCAAACTATATTAATTTTTAGAGCCCATTCACATTAGCGCGACTTGTCAGGCGACTTGTCAGCCTGACAAGTCGCGGTATGTCGCGGTCCATTGAGTAGTACAGGACCCGTTCTAATAGGAGCGACACAAGTCACTCCGACTTAGAAAAAGGGTCCTGTACCACTTTGGGGCGACCTCGGAGCGACTTGCATAGACTTCCAGTATGTGAAGTCTCTGCAAGTCGCAGTGCACAGCGGTGCACGCAACTTCACAGGTCACCCCCCGAAGTCGTGTCGCCTCAATGTGAATGGGCTCTTAAAGTGCCAGTGCATGTATGCTTGGTATAAAGATAACAAGAAACAAAAAAAAAAACCTCAGAGACCACAATTCCCATATAATTAACCTAGTTTAGTGAAACTGTATAAAATCAACAAATTTTTAAAAATAATCCTGCATGCTGGAAATTATATATAGGTGTTTAAAACATTTATTTCTGTGAAAAATTAGTATTTTAAACTTAAATTGATAGGCTAAGAAACTATCAGTGGCATATATTATGAAATAAATGTAACAAAGTGATTATGTTTGTGTAAATTGTGTTTTGCAAAAATGTTGCAAATATGTATTGAGCTTGAGCTTGATTAAATAAACTGACCAAAATATCTAAGTGGTTAGCACAGCTGCCATGCAACAATGTATTTGGGTGTTCAAATCCCTGAACTACCTACAACTGTCTGTTGTTATATATGACAAGCAACACCCCAAAAATAAAACATTGTATATGTGTGAAATTAATATATTTGTTGAGTGGGGAGCCATATTAGTGTTGCTTCCTATATAGAGCCACATTACACTCTGAAAAATAACGGAAAATTGATATCAAATACTTACCGTAATTTTCCTTTCCTGATGGACTCCATGGCAGCATACGTTTGGGTAGGCCCCGCCTCCTCTCCTACCTCATAGGACCCCACTCCCATAAATCTTTGCTCCCTTTCAGCATCAGTGTTCTGTAACTAGCCTACTCAGGAATTGGGAGGGGACTCCTGCTGCCATGGAGTCCATCAGGAAAGGAAAATTACGGTAAGTATTTGATATCAATTTTCCGTTTTCCTGACAGACTCCATGGCAGCATACGTTTGGGAAATAACTCGCTATACACTCCCGGGTGGGAAGATGCTGAACAAAGAAAACTTTAATTGACACTGTCAACTGACAAGACTTGAACGCCAAAATTAACGGAAGACAAAGCAGCAGGTTCAAAACAATAATGGGAAAGAAAAGTATTAACAGATGACCAAGATGCTGCCTTGCAGATCACGTCAGGTGCGACGTACTTGGAAGCTGCCCAAGACGTAGCGACGCTTCTTGTAGAGTGAGCTGTAATCGCCTCTGGAGGAGCCAAGCCTTTTGCTCTATACGCCCATTGAATAGCCTGAACGATCCACGCAGCCACTGCTCTGGAAGATGCACGCATTCCTTTCTTTTTGCCATGTAGTAGAACAAAAAGGAAATCCGATTGGCGGAAGAAGGATGTGGCCTCCAAATATTGACTTAGAGTGTTGCCCACGTCTAGAGGATGGACTGAAGAATTCTCATCAGTTCTGAAGGTGGGAAGAACTATCTCAGCATTTTCGTGGAAGACAGAGGTCACTTTTGGATTTGACCCCAGCATAGGGATAAGGACCACCCTGTCTTGAAAAAAGGTCAAAAAAGGTTCTTTGTGACCCAAATTATGTATCTCGGAGACCCTCTTAGCAGAGGAAATGGCCACCAAAAATGCTGTCTTCAACGTAAGTTCCTTGATAGACATAGAAGCAACATCCTTTGAAGAAAAAAAGTCCAAAACTAATGGAAGATCCCATTTTGGGAATCTCGGCCTTCTCTGAGGCCTAAGCCTGACTGCTCCCTTAAAAAATTGCTGAATCAGATGATGACTTGCCCACTGAATTCCGGTAAAGGCTGAAATGGCGGATACTTGCAACCGGAGAGAACTAACCGAGAGGGACAGATCCAGACCAGATTGCAAAAAACTTAAAATCTGCTGAACAGTAGGTGTACCTACTGGACCTGACCTCTGGGCCTGATGACTCATGAACCTGGCCCATATCCTTTCATATACCCTGTTGGTGCTAGGCCTTCTTGAACTCATGAGAGTCGGAATCCCCTCCTCTGGACATCCGAGGGCTTCCAACCTCCCCCTCTCAAGAACCAAGCCCTGAGGTGCAACCGTGCAGGGCATGGGTGCAGAGTAGGACCCTGAGATAGAAGGTCCGACCTGAGAGGTAGAGGGATTGGATCCCTGAAGCTGAGAAGGGACAGCAGGGGAAACCATGGCCTGTTGGGCCAGAAGGGAATTATTGCCACGATCTCTACTTCCTCCATCTTCAGTCTCTGCAGGAATTGGAGTACTATTGGTACTGGTGGAAAGGCATAAGCAGACTGGAAGTTCCACCTGTCCGTGAGGGCATCCACTCCGAAAGCTCGAGGATCTCTGAATCTCGTGTAGTACTTCCGAAGCTTCTTGTTGCGTGGACTCGCAAACAGATCCACTTCCGGAGAAATCCCCAGGGACAGCACCCAGTTGAACACCTCCTGATGGAGGGACCACTCGTTGTTGTCTAGTTGGAAACGGGATAGGAAGTCTGCCTCCACATTCAACACTCCCGGGACAAAGACAGCTGAAAGATTGGCCAGGTGATGCTGAGCCCATGTCATGATCGGCTCTGTTTCTTGAAGGAGAGACATACTGCGTGTTCCTCCCTGCCTCTTGACATAAGCCACTGCCGTGGTGTTGTCCATCCTTAGCAGCACTGAGGCCCCCTGTGTTAGATGGTGAAAAGCCTGGAGGGCTTTGAGGGCAAATCGTAGCTCTAGAATGTTGGACACCACTCCGTGACCTGGGAAGTTCCATCTGCCTTGTGCCACTTCGGTCAGACAGTGGGCTCCCCAACCGGTACTGCTGGCATCGGAGGTTATCGTTATCCAAGAAATTGGAGCGATTGAGTGGCAGTTGGTCAGATTTGTACGGCGTAACCACCAGGGAAGGCATCCCTTCATGAATGGAGTCAGGTGAATGACTTGTGACAAATTCTCCGTCGTCCACTGTTGGAGAAACCCCTTCTGGAAGGGTCTCAGCTTCCACATAGCCCACTTCACCATGGGCGAGGTGGCTACGAGCGTCCCTACTACCTTCAGACACTGACGAGCAGTGAGACGAGAGGCAGCGAGAGCGTGAGACACCCTACTTTGGACAACAGGAATTTTCTCCTCTGGCAGGGAAATGGTGCACTTAACCGTGTTGAACAGTGCCCCAAGAAACACCAGCGACTGTGTAGGCACCAGATGGCTCTTTTCTAGATTCAGAATCCAACCGAATTCCTGAAGCGTAGATGTCACTTGCTCCAGATGTAAGAGTAACTGACGCCTGTCTTGGGACAGAAGGAGGAGATCGTCCAGATAATGATGCAATCTGATGCCTCTGGTCCTGATGAGAGCCACAACTGCCAGCAAGGTCTTCGAGAACGTGCAAGGCGAAGTTGAGAGCCCGAAGGGAAGACACGTAAATTGCATGTGAGCATGACCTACAGCAAAGCGGAGGAACTGATGGTACTCTTTTGCCACAGGAACGTGGAAGTACGCGTCTTTTAGGTCGATCGATGCCAACCAATCTCCTGGGAGAATCGAATGTTGTATGGTGACTAGGGACTCCATTTTCAATCTTTCTTGATGGATAGACCTGTTGAGATATGTGAGGTCTATTACCGGACGCCAGGTGCCGTTCTTCTTCTGGACGAGAAACAGAGGTGAATAGACTCCCAAACCTCGTTCTGCCTCGGGAACCGGCACAACAGCTTGCTGAACCAGTAAGGAGTCCACGTAGGCGAGAGGAATCTTCTTTTTTTTCTGCCGAAGGAGGAAGTGAGGTTGCGACAAACCTGGGTTTGGGAACGTTGTCGAACGCCCACGAATGTCCCTGAGACACGATGTTTAACACCCAGGGATCCTGGATCGAGGCCGCCCAGACCTCCCGAAATTGGAGCAACCTGGCCCCTACCGGGAAGGCCTGGACGGGCCCAACCTCAAAAGGATTTGGTGGCCTCTCGGTCACCAGACGAAGAGCCTTTAGAGCCTTTCTGGAATGTGGATTGCCTTGACTTCCAACCTCTTCCGTAGGACTTGCCTGGTCTGTAGCTGCGGGCTTCCCTGGCACGATTGGTAGTTTGTCTTCTCGGGAAAGAGCGCTTCTGAGCGCCTGGACGTTTATCCTGAGGGAGGAAACCAGATTTTCCACCATTGGCCCGAGTTATGGCTGCATCCAATTTGTTCCCAAAGAGGGAAGAACCCTCAAAGGGAATTCGGCACCATGCCTGTTTGGAAGCAGCATCAGCCACCCAAGGCCTAAGCCAAAGGGTGCGTTTAGCCGTAACGGAAGCCAGCATAACTCGAGCCAAAAGGCGGATGGTGTCCAGAGACGCCTCCCCCAGAAAACCCGCAGCCATCTTCAGCTCCCGGATTGGGGAGCTCTGGAGCACTTCTTCCGAAACTCCTCCAAGCGTGCCCTCGAGGGCATTAATCCAGACTTCCATGGCCTTTGAAATTGTAGCCAAAGCCAAAGCTGGCTTACAGGCCATGCCGGCCGAAAGATACGCTCGTTTAAGGTCAGCGTCGATCCTCCTGTCCAACGGATCCCTAAAAGAGGCTGTATCCTCCATCGGAAGGGTGACATGCTTGACCAAACGCATCACAGCTGCATACACACTTGGGGAAGATTCCAGGTACTTCACCTTTTCTTGTTTGAATGGATACAACTTCGCCATTTTTGTGGTCAGAGAATTCTTCCTTTCCACTTTGCTCCACTCTTCTGTAATTATGTCTCCCAACTCCCCTAAAAATGGAAAATCCAAGCGCTCTTTACATAGCTGCTTGAAATATTTTCGTTGTTTTGGGGAGGAGACAGCGGGATCCTCCCATTCAAGGGCTTCTCTCACCACCTTCACTAGAGGGGAGACAAGGCTAAACTCAAAACCTGAACCGGAGTCATCTGAATCAGATTCGGACTCTGACGGCAGGATAGAAGGATGGCTGGGTTGAGAGGACTCAAAAGGATCCTGAACCAGAAGATCTCTTTCCGGAGAGCGGGATGGTCCTGCAGAAGTACTTGGCTTCTGTAACTCAGCTAAAGAGTCTTTGAGGACTCTGCGCACCACCTCCTCAATATGATGGTCCAACTTCTCCCTTTCACCCGTGGCTTGGGTATAACAGGGTTTACACAGAGAAGAGCCATCAGTTACTATGGTACCACAACCCCAGCATTTCTTCCCATGCGGGTGCTCTGAACGGCCATGATGTGTTGAACCAGAAGATTTGCCATCACGTCCCCTATTGTGGGGGGAACTGCGTCTGAACCTAGACGAGGAGTGCCGGTGATGCGACTTAGAATGTCTGTTTTCGCTGCGTGCGCTAGGCTGGTGTTCAGACCTGGAAGAGCTGGAGACAGACACATGCAGCGATATGTAAGGGAAAGACACACAAATCCTCCCCACCCCCCCTTCAATGCCCAGCACATACCTGGTATGAGCGGGCTGGCCACTAGGGGGTGGAGAAGCGTCCATATCGAGGCAACCGAGGGAGCGAAGAAACTCTTCACCACTATGCAAAAGGTAAATACATAGAGCTAAGCCTAAGCATCAAACAAAAGAAACTGCCAATAAGCCTATTAAGAGTACAAATCTTACCTTTCAAAACGACAGTCAGAGTCTGGGGGAGGCTGTATGTGTGTGCCGACCTTCCCACCAGCTCTGACATACTGACGGATTTAAATATGCCGCCTCCTGGCCGCCGATCGCTACCGCGCATGCGCGAGTGACGTCACACGTCACTCCCGCGCATGCGCACCGAATCTAGTGCCCGGCGGCTACTGCGCATGCGCAGAAGCGCCGCGCAACCCGGAAGTGGCGGCCGCGATCGCGGCCGCGGCGGGACCGGGAGCCACCGGACAATGAAAAGAAGGTAATGCCGCAGACGAAAACACCAGCAGTAAGAAATATTGACATATGCCTAAAAATAGCTTTAAACTGGCACAATAACGATAAGGATAAACGAATGAAAAAAGGTCCCATAACAGGGCTTACCACCCTGCCCAAGCAGAGAAGGGTCCCAGAGACACACCACCGGACTGTGTCTTCAGGCAAAGTTAGGCCACCCGCGGCAGCAGGGCTCTCTCGGCCAGACCACAGCGATCCTGCTGAGGGTCTCATCCATTGCCCCCTCCATACCCTGCTAATAGCCAGGGCTTATCGGAGTCTCCACGACCCAATCTGCTTCAAGGTATAGGACTTGAAAATAGTAGGAACATAACATCGTATGTATGAGGAGGACGAAAAAAGAACACTGATGCTGAAAGGGAGCAAAGATTTATGGGAGTGGGGTCCTATGAGGTAGGAGAGGAGGCGGGGCCTACCCAAACGTATGCTGCCATGGAGTCTGTCAGGAAAGCAGTGTTTGAGCTTGCAAATCTGAGAATTTGCAAATTGATTGAACATATGCAGTGCAACCCCAGAACTCAGAATTCAACAACCCAAAAAAAAAAAAAAAAAAGATATATAGATATATATAAAAAATTACTACATCAAGTCAACACACATAGGAAATGCTTTCAATATTCTCAGAATGAGCACAAAGTGGCTTTTTTTATTTAGACTAATGGGCCATACACACTATAAGATTTTCTGAAGATTTTTTCCTTTAGATTTACCAAAACCAGATAATATGAGGTCAAACCTAAACAATTTTTAATTGTTTAATTGTTTAATTCAATTTGTATGCAATCTGGCAGGCCCTTGCACTACATAGAAAAGGTAAATCTGAAGGAAAAAGTCTTCAGAAAACCTTATAGTGTGTATGGCCATACATGATCCAATTTTCTTACAATTTTCTGTCCAATTTTCTTGAAATTTACCTTCAAGTATGTAGTACAAAGGCCTGCCTAATTGGATACAAGTGAAAGTGTTGTTTAGCTTTGACATCACATTATGTGGTTTGTGGTTAATCTATCAGAAAATTGTACAACAAAAATTGAACATGTATGGCCATACACACTATAAGATTTTCCGAAGACTTTTTCCTTCAGATTTACCTTTTCTATGTAGTGCAAGGGCCTGCAAGATTGCATACAAATTGAAAGTGTTTAGGTTTGACCTCATATTATCTGGTTTTGGTAAATCTAAAGGAAAAAGTCTTCAGAAAATCGTAAGCCCCATACACACGTACTGATCGTCGGCCGAACGATCGGCTGTCTTTTGTCCAGGGCTGTCCTGTCTGTTGAAAACTGCAAAAGACTGCACACGAATTTTGTCGGCCAACAACAGACGACTGCAGAAGTGATGTCATGTGATGGTTAACTTTCCGTGTGTTTTTTCTTTTCTGAGCATGCCCAGTCTTGCAAATCAGCCGATTGTCGGCCGAATTCTGTACTGACTGGCGAACAATCGGCCGTTCTGGTGTTGGCCAACAAAAATTTTAATGCCTGCACGACAGATTCTGTTCGGCCGAAAATGCGCTGTCGGCTGTCGGAAGCATCATACTAACACGCCTACAATCGGCCGATCGGTCGTCGGCCGAATATTTACGGCCGAAGATCGGTACGTGTGTACGAGGCATTATAGTGTGTATGGCCCATTAAGCTGGCCATACATGTTCAACTTTTGTTGTACAATTTTCTGGTAGATCTACCACAAACCACATAATGTGAGGTCAAAGCTAAAAAAACACATTCACTTGTATCTAATTAGGCAGGCCTTTGTACTACATACTTGAAGGTAAATTTCAAGAAAATTGGACAGAAAATTGTAAGAAAATTGGAACGTGTATGGCCAGCCTTAAGCCTCGTACACACGTACCGATTGTCGGCCGTAAACATTAGGCCGACGACCGATCGGCCGATTGTAGGCTTGTTAGTATTATGCTTCCGACAGCCGACAGCGCATTTTCGGCCGAACAGAATCTGTCGTGCAGGCATTAAAATTTTTGTTGGCCAACACCAGAACGGCCGATTGTTCGCCAGTCAGTACAGAATTCGGCCGACAATCAGCAGATTTGCAAGACTGGGCATGCTCAGAAAAGAAAAAACACACGGAAAGTTAACCATCACATGACATCACTTCTGCAGTCGTCTGTTGTTGGCCGACAAAATTCGTGTGCAGTCTTTTGCAGTTTTCAACAGACAGGACAGCCCTGGATAAAAGACGGCTGATCGGTCGGCCGACGATCGGTACGTGTGTACGAGGCATTAGTCTAAATGAAAAAGCCACTTTGTGCTCATGCTGAGATTATTGAAAGCATTTCTTATGTGTGTTGACTTGTAAGAAACTTGGATCATGGATGGCCAGCCAAACACTCATTCATTAGTGAACTGGTGATTTTGGTTTAGGAACCAACAGACCCAATTAATTACTTTGCTGGGCGTTTCTTATACTGGGTGGGTGTAGTTTAACCAAGGTTATATAAAGGGATGTATGAGATCATATCATTTGGCCTGTGGAAGGGCCACATGTCTTTATGGCTTGCTTCTGTTAGGCATTACGCTGCCTGAAAGGAGTGGAGTTGATACCAGGAGAAGATGGAGCGAGAAGGAATACAGAACACCCTTCGTTTTCAGGTTCTGCCTGGTTATATTCGTAAAGTGAGCTTGGAATTTCTGGTGCAGGACTTACTGCAGAAGTCGGTCGGAGTGGAGTTGCGACATATTTTTTGTATTCAGGATCATGCAGCACCCAGGTATTATGATGTTTCCTTTGTGCACAGTTCCCTTTGCATGGATGTTTTTGAAAAGTGCAGGGAATTGGAAAAAGCAAATAATGAATCAATAAGACCTTTTATTGTGGAACCCCTGTATGCCATGGAGGAGAAGCCACTGGTTGTTCATCTTTTCAATCCTTTCATGGATATTGCTTTAGTTGTTGCTTTTTTGAGAAGGTACTGCTCTTCAGTGAAGGGGGGCTTCAGGCTGACTAAGAAGAATCCAAAAAAGTAGACCGCACTCAGGAAAGTAAGATGAAAACAATCAAAACTCCTTTATTCTTCTTCGGTGTAGCAGACAGACAGTACAATGCACATAACAGACGTGCCCGGTTATGTTGGATTCTTCATAGCTTGGACGGCGGATCTGACCAGCACCACCCTTTGAACTAACACCTGAGCGGCTCTCTCTTTGTTGTCAATTGTCTTCAGGCTGACTAACCATTTAGGGATCTTTAATAGCAAATTAAAGTTCTTTGTTAAACTGAAGGTGGAACCCGGAGGGATTGGTGGGGTGTGTCACCCACCGGCCAACTTTTCAATAGCGGGTAACAGAGGCTTTCTCTTTTATCCTGGTCAGCCTGCATATTGCAGGAAGTGTTTTTCATTTGGGCACACCAGGGAAGACTGTAATGTAGAAAAGCGTTGCCGGAACTGCGGTGAAGAGGGGCATGAAGCCGGGGCTTGTCTGGTAAAGCGTGCTTGTGATGTTTGTGGTCAGCGTGACCACACAGTGAAAAATTGCTCAAAGGTCAGGAGGGCCTTTGTCTCATATGCTGAGGCTGTTAAGCGCACCTCTGAGAGTGGACGACCAGTGTCCACACAGGTGCTGTCTGACTCCCCGGAAAGACAGGAAGAGGAAGTGGAGATTGAAGATAAGGAAAGTGGGCACCTGGAAGTGGAAGAGAGGGCAGAAGAGCCAACTACTAGCGCTGAGCCAGTACTTGTGGAGGATGGGGTGGAGGTGGAGAGGGAGGTGGAAGGGCCCATGGAAAACCTAACCGCAGCTTTGCAGTGGGAACCGGAGGTAAAGGATGCACAAGAGGTGGAGGAGATGGAAACAATGGGGGCTAAGACAAAGGTGGACTCTTTGGACAGCCCCAAGCAGAAGAAGGCAAAAAAATTTAAGGTAGAGACACCTGGGTTTGAAATAAGTAACCCTTTTGAGGTCCTGGCAGTGTTGGGTGCTGAAGTAGAGAAGGAGTCATCACCCTTGAGTCCTGGGTCACTTGATTCTTTCCAGCCAGCCATGTTGTCACCTAGCCTGGATTTTTTGGATGATGAAAGTGTTGTCGCTTTGAACAATGTATGTCATTTTTCTGGCACAGGTGATGAGACTGGGGGTAAATAACGCACATTATGTGAATGAGCATTAAGTTTGTGTCCCTCAATGTGAGGGGTTTTGGGTCTCCTGCTAGGCAAGCAGTTATTCTTGAAGATCTGAAAGTTAATGGAGGAGACATTTATTGCCTGCAGGAATGTTTCTTTAATCGGCCGCCCAAACTTCCGGACTGGGTAGTGGATTATATCTGGTCGCCAGTTGGGGACAATAGGAATGCTGGGGTGGGTATTATCATCGCAAATAGGAACATTCACATCATATCACACGTTGTGTTAGTGCCTGGAAGACTACTTATGGCAGATTTAGTTTTGTTTAATCAGAAATTTCGATTATTTAATTTATATGCTCCCGCGAATAGACGGGACCGTCCTGAAGTATTTGAGGTGTTGAAATTGCATGCAGTGGGGAGGAGGCCTTGTGTGATTATGGGCGACTTTAATACAATCCGATTTTTGAAAGATCGAGTGGGAACAGTGGATGCTAAGCTGAATGCTAATAGCGCTATTTTGAATAGCATAATTCAGGATTTACATCTTAATGATGCACATATCGTTCTGGATTTGGTGGACCCCTACTTCACTTTTTTTTCTGAGAGTGGGCGAGCTAAGTCCAGAATTGATTTATGTTTGTTTTCAGAGGCTTTAAAATGCTCTGATGTCAGGCATAGACCGGTAGTTTTTTCTGACCATGTTGCAGTATATGTGGATTTGTGTGTGAGGGGTGACATTAACTTAGGGTCGGGAATATGGAAATTAAATAGCTTACTGTTGCAGGATGAGCATGTTAAAGCCCAATTTAATAAATTGTATAATAGATGGGTCCATAGGAAAAAAGACTTTAATGATATTTTGGGGTGGTGGGATTGGATTAAAAAGAAAATTAAGTTTTTTTTAAAAAAAAAAGTAGGGATAAAAATATCAGTGAAAAGAGGAGATATATTAGTTTGCAAGCCAGGTTGGCTACATTATATTCATTTAGGAATATGGGTTTTGACATGGCAGAGGAAATTGAGCATGTTAGGGGAAGAATTAAGGAAGT